>NW_015166502.1:15273-91197 GCF_001447785.1 Gekko japonicus
ATATATTTTTTCTGAGCTTCTGGGATTGTAGTTTTAAATAATCTCCAAGCTTCCCCAATGGGTTTGACCCTTTCTACTTTTCCTTTCAGTTTCTTCCTCGCATATCCCCTCATATCAGAGAAGTTTCCCCTTTTAAAGTTAAAAGTGGTTGTGTCAGTCTTGTTGGGCAACTCCCTATTTATACAAATGTTGGACTTGATAACATTATGGTCACTGTTCCCAAGTGGTGCAATCACTTTTACATCTCTCACCAGGTCTTGGACATTACTTAGGACCAAATCCAGGTTTGCCTTTCCCACCTCCAACCCTCCCCCCCATCCTTCCGATATCATTTATAACCAGGAATCACTGTATCCCACTGATTTTCCTCATCCCACCAAGTTTCTGAAATACCCACAATGGCTATCTCCCCCCCCCACACACACCAAGCATTCCAATTCCCAGATTTTACCTTGGACACTTCTAGCATTTGTGTATAAACACCTATAGTTTCACATGCATGTTAAGCCCACAATCTTCCTCTTGCTGCCTCTAGAACTTGCCAGGCAGTCCACATTGTTAGCCACAGTCAGTGGACAATTCTAACCCTTTTCCTTGTAGAAAAGTAACAGCTACCCCTTCATCTCTTTGTGATGGACCATCCCGAACCAGAGACTTTTCATCTCCTGTTGGCTTTCCCCCAATATCCAGTTTTAAGACTGCTCCACCACCTTTTTGATTTTAAGCACCAGCAGCCTGGTTCCTTCTCGGGACAAGTGGAGGCCATCTCTTTTGTACAGCTCCCTCTTGTTCCAAAAAGCATCCCAGTGCCTAACAAACTTGAACCCTTCCCCCCTACACTATTGTCTCATCCACGCATTGAGACTCCTGATCTGTGCCTGTATATCCAGCCCTGCATTTGGAACATGTAGCACTTCTGAGAAGGCTACCTTGCAGGTCCTGGCCTTGAGTTTCCTGCCTGCCAGTCTAAATTTCTCCTCCAGGACCTCACAACTGCATTTCCCCACATTGTTGGTGCCAACATGTACCACGACCACTGGCTCCTCCCCAGCACTATCTACCAGCCTATTTACAATACGTGTAATGTCCGCTACCTTTGCACCAGGCAGGCAAGTCACCATATGGTCAGTACGCAGGTTCGCCACCCAGCTGTCTACATGCCTAAGGATCGAATCACCAAGAAGCCTCAAGACACCTGTTTTGTTAGCCAATCAAGTTTCAACAACAAGAATCTGGTGGATACTGGTGTGGGGGAGTTGGGGGAAAATGTGGATGTACAAATTGATCCAGATACTGACAGTTCACTGGTATTTGCTATCAGTAATTGCCATCAGGCAGCAATAAAGGACACAGGACACACCTGAGAACTTCAAGTCACAAATTGCAATGATCAGCAGAAGTTTACTTAAAGAATGTGGAAACTGCAGAAAGTGTAGTGATGGCGGGCAGAGGGGGGGCAGACAGACAGAAGCTGTCAGCAACATTCATTATGTTGGTGTATCCTCAGAACCTTGGGAATTGTACCATAATTTGCGGGAGGCAGTAAAAAAATGCAGAAAGTACTTGCAATCAATTTTAGAATGTTCAATAAACAGTCAATAAACAGGTTAGGCTGGCAGAATGGGTAAAACCAGAAATACTTGTGAAACAATGTTTGCAGCCCCCCGCCTTACCTCTTTGCATTCTTCCCCCGCTTACTTCTCTTGTATGTCATTTTTCTTTTGTCAGCTAGGTTTGACAGATGGCAGAGGGGAAACAGGGACAACCATCAGAATGCAATGTGAAAATATACTTGCACAATGCATCTGTGATGCAATTTATAACAGTGGGAAGCAATGGAAAAGCAAAATTTTGTTCAAGTGTTCAAGGCTGCTGCTCACTTTTGTAATTCAGAGGGATGTGCAGGCCTTTACTGTGTAAAATTGCACATCTACTATGATCTTAAAGAGATTTGTGACAACAGAGACTTATGAAAATAATAGGATACAGTACATAATTAAAGGAGAGTGGCAATTAAATTTCAAAGTCAAATGCTTTTACAAGGAAAATGTCAATATTTCTAGATGGCATTATCAACCCCATGCACAGTCATTAATTGGTACAGTGATCATACAATTAACAACCTTTTGGTTCCCCACCCAAAGAATGAAGACACAGATACCAAGATCAGATTAAACTAAGGCTTTGTTAATTATTTAAAAACCACTGCTTAAGAAGATGAAAAGCCCTCCTGGATCAGGTCAGTAGTCCATCTGGTCCAGCATCCTTTCTCACACAGTGACCAACCAGTTCCTCTGGATGACCAACACCAGGGCATCAGTGTTCCATCTAAGCTGAGTTAGTGTGAGCTAGCTCACCGTTTTTTAGTCTCCAGCTCACATGTTTTTATCTTAGCTCAGGAAGGATGGCTCCAGAGCAAACTAATTTATGCAGTAGCCAAATGGCTCACCCACAACTTTAATACCAGTAGCTCACAAAGTAGAATTTTTGCTCACAAGACTTCACAGCTTAGAGGGAGCATTGCAGGGCACCAAGGCCGAGGCCTTACCCTAATGTTGCCTCCTGGCTCTAAGATTCAGAAGATTAGTGCCTCTGAATGTGGAGGTTCCCAACAGTTACCATGGCTAATAGCCATTGATTGACTTAAACCTTAAACCTTTATTCTTGTGGCCATCACTACATCCCCTGGCAGCAAATTCCACAATTTAATTAATCTCTGTTTAAAGTAGTATTTCCTTTTGTCTGTCCTGAACCTACTGCCCATCAGCTTTACTGGATTCCCTTGAGTTCTAGTATTTTGGGAGAGGTAGAAAGATTTCTCTTTGTCAGCTCTCTCCATCTCATGCAAAATTTTATGAACCTCTATCATGTCCCACCGTAGTTGTCTCTTTTCTAATCTGAAAAGTCCCAGACTCTTCAGTCTTTTCTCACAGGGAAGGTGCTTCACCCACCAATCGGTTGCTCTCCTCTGTACTTTTTTCAGCTCTGCAATGTCCTTTTTGAGATATGGTGACCAAAACCATACACAATATTCCAAATGAAGCCACACCATAGATCTATACAGAGGTGATACAATACTGGTAGTTTTTAAATAATCCCTAAAATAAAGTTTGCCTTTTTCACCACTGTGGCACACTGGATTGACACTTTCATTGAGCTATCCACTACGAACCCAAGATCTTTTTCCCTCTCAGCCTCAGTAAGTTCAAACCCCATTAGCCTATACTTAAATTTGGGATTTTTTGTCCTATGTGTGCATGACCTTACACTTCCCAACATTGATCTTCATTTGCCACATTGTCACCCGCTCACTCAGGTTGTGGAGGTCCTCTTGGAGCTCTTCACACTCATTTTTGGTTTTCACCATCCTGAATAATTTTGTGACATCTGCAAACTTGGCCACTACACTTACACCATGTTACCCAATCATACCTCCTAAACTGTTTGCCTGCACTATGTTACCCAAGCATAACTCCTAAACTAGCAATTATATACCGGGAGCTGTCCAGGTCCAATGAAGCACACCTCCTACCATCTCACCAAACAAGTTTTCTGGAAATTGTATTGCATTGTACTATCTCACCTGTTATAGGTGTCTTGAGGCAAATTAATTACTTTCTCACTTGTAGATTTTTATTTCATGATATAATTATAACCATCTAGGGATTGTGTCTTTGTAATAGTGAAGTATTAACAGCATTTGACCAGGGGTTCTGAGAAGTAATGATAATCAGATTTATTTATTTTGTATATCATATCAATGGTGACATATATTGCACTTTGTTCTTCCCAGGTGATTCTGGGACACTTGAATAGGGTTGTTGCACCAAGTATAGCCTTTCTCAGACATATGGTGGACACAATTATGGGTATGAAGTATTACCAAAGCACTTTCAGGAGCAGCAGTTCATGACCTGCAGCACACACAGCTCACAATCCAACTCTGATGCCAGCCGAGTTGTGGCACCTTGGAAAGATGACGGGCCACATACAATGGCATCTCTGGCACTCACCACAAGAGTTTCCGATTAAAGGCAACATAAGTAGTTTTTTGCACTGGGGCAGGTTATCTATCTATATCTCTCTGTCTCTGTCTATCTATCTATCTATCTATCTATCTGTCTGTCTGTCTGTCTGTCTGTCTATCTATCAATCATCTATCTATCATCTATCTATCTGTCTGTCTGTCTGTCTGTCTGTCTGTCTATCCATCTATCTATCTATCATCTATCATCTATCTATCATCTATCTATCTATCTATCTATCTATCTATCTATCTATCCATCTATCCATCTATCTAGTACTGCTCATATAGCAATAGCCTTAAGCAGAAAATAAAATTATAAAATAAGATAATGCCTTACTTAGTGTTATTCTTCTGTTGCTTAATTATTGTCTCCACAAATTTTGCCATGGAGAGAGTAACAAAATTATTTATATCCTATAGTAACCATGTCACCTGTGCCTCAGTCAGCATTTCCTTATTTCTAAGTAAATAATTAATCTAGCCCTCGGTTCATTAAATATAGGACATTCTATAATTGTATGTTCAATTGTTTCAATTTTATCATGTGAGCATCTAACTGTTCTATTTTCATATAACACTTTTTTATATCTACCCACCAAAACTGACAATGGAAGGGCATTCATTCTTGCCAGAGTAAAAGCTCTTCTCAGCTTTGGTAATGTCAAACAATTAAAAATATTTTGGCAGTTGCATCGAGAGGGGTATATCCAAATAAGATTCAGGTACAGGTTTGGAACAATTTGGTGTTGCCAGTTGCACATGTCCAGAGGTTTATGGTATTCCTGAGGGAGAAGGGATTAGCACCCAAGACTATGGAAGAGTTATCTGGCAGACTTGGCATTTTTGGCACAGGCAAAGGTCATAAGGGATAACACCAAGGATTTTAGGATTAGGCAGATATTGGAGAGATCATAGTGTCAAAAGGAGCCTAACATTAACGACTCTAAATGACCATTCTTGCCTGAGGTTATGAGAATTCTACTGCAAATATATAAGGCTCAGTGTGCCAGTTCAAAGGAGGCAGCATTATTTCGGGTAGCAGGACTGACAGCATTCTACACTGCACTGAGGGTTAGAAAGTTGGTTTCCTCTTTGTACTGGGATGTGTCATGAACAACCCGCCAGATGGATGACCTAGTACTTTTCCCAATGAAAGCAATGCTGGTTATACACAAGTCTAAGATGGATGACCATGGCAAGGGGTATTACATAGGTTTAAAGACGATCAAGGATCCCTAGCTATGTCATGTGAAGTCATTGACTGAATTTATAGGAGTCAGAGGAGACTGCACAGGTTACCCTTTCAAGCACAGCAATGGGTCTCTGTAGTTCCAATTTTGGTCTGTTACCAGGTGATTTTGGCAGAAGCAGTGTTGCCAGCTCATGACTATGGCACCTGTTCATTCTGCATCGGCACAGTTTCTACAGTGATGATGGTGGGACTGCCTAGACAGACAATACAATGCCTTCAAGACTTATATAAGATAAACAATGCAACATTTTATTTTGCAGGCTCTTTTGGAATTGCAGAACATGGTAGTTGGAACTACCATGATATGGCTGCTTCAGGGACAGGACCAATCACAAAATGCTGAGATGTTCCAAAGAACATTGGGAGGGTCCAAGCCAAGCATTCCCTTAAAATGGGAGCAATTATTTCTTAATGGGCATTCCATAAAGATGCAATGGTGATGCCTCCTGGGTCATTATGAAGCTCCTCCTACATCAAGGAGATATAGGAAATCTAGGATTGGCTCTTAACTTTGGGAAACAGATACTATTTGGTTTCAGTTTCTAAAGACAAGTGATTCCTCTCACAACCACAGGAAGAGTTTCTAAGCTCATAGATACAAAATCTAAAAACAAACAAACAAACTAAAGCTATGACTATCCAAGCCATAGGAGCCTCCTGAGATGGGCTCAACACTTGGGAAATGAATCAGCTAGTAGGGAACAACCTAACACTCCTTTTTTCCTGTTACTTTCTAGTCCCTTTGCATATTATCTCCAGAAACAAATGTATGCTTCGGAATATATCAGTGGGCATTTTTGTGCAGGCACTATGATGTTCCAGAAAGCTTTTGATAAAGTTCTTCATCAAAGGTTCCTAAGTAAGCTCATTAGTCACGGGTTAAAAGGACAAGTCCTCTTGTGGATCAAAAACTGGCTAATTAATAGGAAACAGAGAGTGAGTATAAATGGGAAATTTTTTCAGTAGAGGGTGGTAAGCAGCGGGGTACCACAGGGATCAGTACTCAGTCCGATGCTTTTTAACTTGTTTATTAAAGATTTGGAGTTGGGAGTAAGCAGGGAAGTGGCTAAATTTGCAGATGACATGAAGTTGTTCAGGGTGGTGAGAACCAGGGAGGATTGTGAGGAACTACAAAGCGATCTGTCGAAGATGGGCAAGTGGGCATCAATGTGGCAAATGGGGTTCAATGTGTCCAATTGCAAAGTGATGCACACTGGAGCCAAAAATCCTAACTATAAATACACACTGATGGGGTCCAAACAGGCAGAGACTGACCAAGAGTGAGATCTTGGAGACGTAGTAGATAACTCAATGAAAATATCTAGACAGTGTGCAACTGCAATAAAAAAGGCCAATGCCATGCTGGGGATTATTAGGAAGGGAATTGAAAAAAAATCAGCCAGTATCATAATGCCCTTGTATAAATCAATGGTGCGGCCTCATTTGGAGTACTGTGTACAGTTCTGGTCACCACACCTCAAAAAGGATATTATAGCATTGGAAAAACTGCAGAAAAGGGCAACTAGAATGATAAAAGGGTTGGAACACTTTCCCTATGAAGAAAGGTTAAAGCGCTTGGGGCTCTTTAACTTGGAGAAATGACGACTGAGGAGTGACATGATCGAGGTTTATAAGATTATGCATGAGATAGAGCAGGTTGAGAAAGAAGTACTTTTCTCCCTTTCTCACAATACAAGAACTCGTGGGCACTCCATGAAATTGCTGAGCAGTCGGGTTAGAACAGATAAAAGGAAGTCCTTCTTCACCCAAAGAGTGATTAACACATGAAATTCACTGCCACAGGAGGTGGCGGCGGCTACAAGCATGGACAGCTTCAAGCGGGAATTAGATAAGCATATGGAGCAGAAGTCCGTCAGTGGGTATTAGCCACAAGGTATAGATAGGAAATCTCTGTCTGGGGCAAGTGATGCTCTGTATTCTTGGTGGTTGGGGAGGGCAACAGTGGGAGGGCTTCTAGTGTCCTGGCCCCACTGGTGGACCTCCTGATGGCAACTGGTATTTTTGGCCACTGTGTGACAGAGTGTTGGACGAGATGGCCTGATCCAACATTGGCTTCTCTTATGTTCTTATGTTTTTGAGTGCCATATTGGCAACTGGGGAAACAGAGGATGTTGTAATGTTTGTGTTGTGTAATGCATATATGTTAGTTTATATTATATCTATCTAGATAGGTATCTTTAAATGTGTATATATGTATAAACATACATAACCATAAAAATGAATACATGTCCGGGTTTTGTTTGTTTTTGTTTTCCGTAGTAGTTCTCTTCACTCTTTTTCATTATTTAACATTTATTAATAGGAAATTCACAAAACAACATATGTTATTTCATCATCATAGTTTGGTATGGTTTGTTTGTCTGAATTAAATCAGGTTTCTTTCTTATATCTATGACATTTACATTGAAACTTTGCTTTAACAGTACAGATAGGTAAAGGTAAAGGTTCCCTTGCTCGAAAGCCAGTCGAATCCGATTCTAGGGTTGCGGTGCTCATCTCCGTTTCAAAGCCGAAGAGCCAGCGCTGTCCGAAGACGTTTCCGTGGTCATGTGGCCGGCATGACTAAACACCAAGGTGCACGGAACGCTGTTACCTTCCCACCGAAGTGGTCCCTATTTATCTACTTGCAATTTCTTGCTTTCGAACTGCTAGGTTGGCAGGAGCTGGAACTAGAGACAGGAGCTCACCCTGTCTTGCGGCACCCGGGTCTTGAACCGCTGAACTACTGACCTTCCACAGCCTGCAGTTCAGCGTCTTAACCACTTGAGCCACCGCAATACAGATACTGGTGGCAATACAGGACGATATCCAACTAAGTATAAGACACCTTATTTATAAAATTGCAAGACTGAAATATAGATCATTCAAGAGTGATTGTTGACCCAAAGGAGTGTTATTGTGTATTTTTAGTGCTGAAATTTGAATTAAAAGTTTATTTTCATTTAAGTTTCTAAATTTAATTTAAATGAATGACAAGAATACACAAATGAGATTCATTAGTTCAAGCAAGCCATGCCACGTGAGATATAAGATAGACCCAAGGGGAAGCTAGAGCACTCTCGTTCTACACCAGAGGTTCATCAGCATGCCATTTGAATAGCTGCCAATGAAAACCGGGTGCAATGTCTTTCACAAAAAGAAATAAATGTTTCAATATGATAATTTAGCACAAGCATCTTTTGTACAGAAACACACATACATTTGAGCTAGCACATGAGCAAATATTGTCACAAAGGTTGACTGTTGGATACAAGCCATGGCCCCAGATTTATAAAAAGAATATAGAAGCATACACAATAAAAGACAATATAATTATGTAGCAAAAAATATATTCTACAAGTGGCTACCTGCAAGAAACTTGTGGGAGCAGCTATCCCATTTCCCCAACCTTTGCTTCCTCCCCTCTTCCCCTACTTCTCTGTCTCTCACTCTTTCTCCCTAACACCAGCTGTTCTCTTTCTCTCTCCTCCATGCCTGTCACTTCCTCTCTCTTTCTGCTCCCCACCCCATCATTCTTTCTCTCTCTTTCTGCCTCCCACTCCATAATTGTCTCTTTCTGCCACCATCCATCTTCCAGCTACCCACATGCTGTTCTCCCCAGAGCAGCAGAGGTGCTGACGGTTCTTCAGGAATCACAACAGATCTCCCAGCTACTGAGATGTTCCTCTCAGGGTTGCCAGCTCCAAGTTGGGAAATTCCTAAAGATTTGGGGATGGAGCCATGGGAAGGTGAGGTTTGGGGAGGGAAATGACCTCAGCAGGGTATAATGGCATAAGCTCCATCCTCCAAAGCAGCCATTTTCTCCAGAGGAAGTGATCTCTGTCATCTGGAGATCAGTTGTAATTCCAGGTGATCTCCAGCTCTCACCTGAAGGTTGGCAGTACTAAGTTTCCCTGCAAGAAATAGCTGCTTTGGAAGGTGAAGTCTATGGCATTATACCCCTCTGAGGTCCCTTCCCTCCTCAAACCCCACCTTCTCCAGTCACCACCCTTCAAATCTCCAGGAATGTCTCAACCTGGAGTTGGCAACCACTTCTCCTTTCGACTCAACAGCCAACCTATCTTTATCTGCCCCTAGTCAGCTTCCAGAACAAGATAGGTATCTGAACCTGGGTCTCAACAGACTCTACTCTGAAGCTCTAACAGGTACACCACACTGACTTTCAGAGGGTGGCTGCTGTTGAACAGTAGCAAACAGCTAAGTAAGTCATGCAAGTCAGGTGGTACCAAATCATCCAGAGGGTGCTGCCAGACTTAGAGTTGCCAGCCTCCAGGTGGCAGCTGGAGATCCCCCCCCCGCCAAATTACAGCTGGACAGAGATCTGTCCCTCTGGAGAAAATGGCTGCCTTGTTGGGTGGACTCTGTGGCATTATACCATGCTGTAGCACTATAGTATCCCCTCCCCAAACCCTGCACTCCTCAGACTTCACCATAAAACCTCCATGAATTTCCCAACATGGATGGGGTAACCCTAGGACTCAGGCCTGGCCCCAGTGAGCCCTCACTCAAAGGCCAAAACAGGTCTGGAAAAGGGCCCGTCCCCCCCCCTGCCTTTTTACTCACAAAAACCCAGCCTGGAATACTGTGGTTGCCTAGCAACAGCCCCTGAGGGAATCTTTCTTTAAAAAGCTACAGGCACTCCTTTTATCATTTTTGAGTTTTTAAAAACTCCACAATGGTTTTTGTTTTAGATTTCACATGTTTCTGCAAACCTGCAGCCTTTTTTGGGTTTGGAGAAAGTTCTGTCTTGCCTATTCATGGCTCTAGTCGTCAGGTTTAAGTATACAAAATCTGGTTGACTTCACTGTTAGAATATAAGTGAATGCCGTTCTGTTGTCCCTAATGGCACGTCTTCCCCAGACCCTAGGCTTCAGTTCCCACTTCAGTCTGCATTTCTACTATTAATAATCATAGAATCACAGAGTTGGAAGGGGCCATCCAGGCCATCCAGTCCAACCCCCTGCTCAATGCAGGATCAGCCTAGAGCATCCCTGACAGCTAGTGTATATTACTAATAGGTATTGATAATGGGAGAACCCAAGTGGCAGAACCACCTGCTGACTTCCAAAAAACTAGAAGCGGTTTTAAGAGATGCAAGCTGATGGGAGGGCATAGTGGAGAGGAGAAGTTCCAAGAAATAGTGAGCTGGCTTTTCCTCAAAGGCCATGTTGGAATAGGTGGGCAGTATGGTGATGGAGGACAGGGGAGTGCTGGAGCACTGAAATTATTCTCAGACACTTGTGTGATGCAACACAAAA
Organism: Gekko japonicus; assembly: GCF_001447785.1. Classification (NCBI taxonomy): domain Eukaryota; kingdom Metazoa; phylum Chordata; class Lepidosauria; order Squamata; family Gekkonidae; genus Gekko; species Gekko japonicus. The sequence goes on from NW_015166502.1 coordinate 25,832, forward strand.
AGGATCATCGTGGTGCCCAAGTTCAGAGACCTGGACATTTGCAATTGCTTCACTAGGCTGTAGATGGAATCCCCAGAGGATTGGTGGTCAAGTAAGCTCCCACACAGGTTTAGGATACCCTCTGGTTAGTGTCTTGGGGAAGGATCTACTACCAATGATCTACTACTGTTTTTAGCTGGTGTAGCATATCTTATAAATGAACAAGCTTTGATTTGAAGTTCAACCTCATTCTGATGGTAAACTCACTAGACAAGCCACTTTCTGCCCCTCAGTCCATTGTCTGTAAAATATGGGTTATTTGCAATATGTGCATCTACCGTACAGGATGATAGTACAGATCGCTGGGATAATATGGGTGATACCCTTGGAACACCAAAAGTAATATATAACTACTAAGTATTATTGTTATTGTGTAGCTCTAATAATGGCATTTGGGTGAAAAATTAAATGTGTAAGAACACAAAAACAGTACAATTGCTACTGATTCTACTAATCCTTCGGTTTTCAGAAGAAGGGGGAAAGAAAGGGACCAAAAAAAGTCTTAAAGCTGAAACTATTTTGCCTAGTTGCTTTCATCATATGGCATGAAAATATCTTGGTACCTTGGCATGCTAAAATCCCCAGAACTGCCTATCCCGACTCCTAAAATATTACAAGACATTACAGAACAAAAATGGACATATCACATTGCTTGTTTAAACAAATAATAGAAAATATTTCAAGAACTCAAATGATTTAAAATGGTTTTTTATTCATAGATGTGTGGACTTTGTTACAAGGAACAGTATGTTTGCAAAACTGCAGCATAGTTCTATATAGATCTTTGTTTTGTTAACCCAGTTTCAGGGCAGTTGGTCTGTGAATAATTGCTATTTGTACATACCCATTCTGCAATATTATCCATGTACCAAACAATAAAGAGATTAGATGACACAATCTAAAATATAAAGGACAACACAAAATGACTGTAGTAAGCACTTTTTAGGCCTGTCTGACTGGAAGGTCAATATGTCTACAGCAATAAAAATAACATATTGTGGAGTATTGTAGAAGGAGTGTTGTCATGTCATCCTCTTTTCATGCAGTTGAAGGGTCGCTGATCCCACTATGGAAGGAGAGGTAAGTCATTGCTGACAATTTTCATATAAGACTGACTGACAGGACACATACTGCTGGGCATCCCATCTGGTGTCAAAAGCCCTCTAGAAATCCAAACTACTTTTCAAGTATCATTTTACAGCTAGGTGGGAAAGATACCGCTGCAGGTGATTTTCATGAATACTGACATCTGATATACTATGAAAGATAACTAAAGAGGAGAACGTTTGCTGCTAATAGCCCATCTCAGGTGATAGGTCTGGATAACCTCTACAGTGTTGATCTGAAGAACATTTATACCATGGAGTGTAGCACTGACTTCATGAGCACATTTGTACCATGGAATGCACTTAGGGTCAGGGTGGTAGCCCCACCTCTTTAATGCCTCCTAAATGCAATTGGCCTTGATGACTTTAATGGCTGGCTGGCTGTGATGCAAAAGAGAATACATCCTAATATGCTGCATAAGGATACCCTGGTATCTGACTCATCAGATCACTGAATGTGAGTTACTTTGGATACAGTGGCCTATAAATTTTTAAATAAAGAAAGATAATGCTGTAAATAAATGAGAGACAGCTGTAGGGGCTGAATGAAGACATCTGTCTTTCTACTTTTTCTCCATTCCCCACATACATGCTTAGCCCAGCAGTGAAGCTAATTTCTATGGTTATTACATTCAGTGTATAGTAGCTTGTTTATCAGTCATCTTTCATTCATCTACCTAAGAAAACAGCATCCAGTGTTTGCTTTTATAACCATATGGAGTTCTTGTGCCGTAAAAATGTAGAAAATATTTTCAAAAGAAATAATTCTGCAGAGTGATTCAGCAAAGGTTGAAGTGAAAAGGTGTTGTAAGGAACAGTTAATTCATAGGAGTGTATGCTTCTGGGGGAAGAAAAGGAAGTGAGAGGAATCTGCATTCAATCAATTGGCAATTACATTGACCCCATAATCAGCTGCATTTTGTACTTGCAGAGTTTGTTCAGGGAAAATACTCAAGGAGCTAGTTTATTTCTGTAATGAATGCATTGTCGCTGTAGTCTAGTCATGCAGCCAGTGCCAGTTTAGAGGGGGGGGGGAGAATTAAGTTTAAGCACAAAATAGGAGCATAAAACAAGGATTTGCCATGTTTGCTTGCTTTTCCTTTAAAAGGAAGGGCTGATTGATTTTATCATAGTTTATCTCCTGAAAGTGATTGGCTGAACTCCATGCAATTTATTTAAAATAAAGATAAACTTACATCAATGTAACATTAAATCACAAACTGAAACACTCTTGAGGCTGAAATTGCTGCAGGCATATCTCCATTTAGAAAGTTGAGTTAGGTCAGCTGAAAATTCATTCTGCTCCAGTCCTCCAATATGTGAAAAATAGGAAAATCCTTGTCCAAGCAGCAAATTGTATTAAATCAATATCTAATATAACATAAACTGAGAAATATAACCCTCACACATTTACAAACCGACCAAAAAAGAAAAGGTTATACACTTAAGGTGAAATCATTGCTCCCTGAAACTTTATTTTTGAGTTAATGATTAAATGAATTAACCCCACAGTTCATATAACCCTATGATAAAAAGATTTCCTTTTAAGCAAAAGAGAGGAAGAGACATACATCCTACTATTAAATGGATATGGTAAGTGATGCATAGTCTCAGGTATTCTTCTGTGCTCATGACTCCTATTGCTGACTCATCCTCTTGGTTTAATCATATTTTTTTTTTTAAAGACTGTACTTAAAGATAGACCATGCCATCCCTGAAAAATGGAACTACCACTTCTAGGTCAGTTTGGTATGCCTGATAGGGCACTTTCTTAAATGTAAACATTTTAGAGTTCCAAACAACTTCTATTTCTGATATGTTCAGCTGAATTTTTCTATCGCCAGAGGTTACCATTATCACTTCAGTGTTTGGCTCAGAGCCAGCCTTGGTCCTCTGTGTGTAACTTTAGCAGGATTTTATGAAGTAGGCCTTCAGAAATCCAGAACAGCTGGTTGGTGAATTGTTTATAATAAAGGGTCCTACAGACTTCAGTAAAGTTGGATCAGGGCCTAATGTTGTTTTTAAAAAACAAGATTTATATTATGCAAAACAGCCAGGCCCCCAAATTGAGATTTCCATCACAATTAGCCACTAGATGAAATAGTAAGCTTCTGAGATGCAAAACAGAATTTAAGTTGAAATATATGCCAGAAATTAGAATATGCAGATACAACTTTCCAGCTAGTGCTATAAGTGGATTCCCATGTACTATTAACACACGTCCTAGCTAAAATGTTTTATAAGAACATAAGAAGTGCCATGCTGCATCAATCAGACCAGTGGTCAATCTAGTCTAGCATCCTGGCCAGCCAGTTACTCTGGAATGCCAGCAAGAGCCGCCTTCATAATAATACTGGCTATGCATTTGTAGATTTGATTTTAAATGGCTTGCCCATTGTTAAGAATCCAGTATCCTGAGGGCTATTGTTAAGAAACCCTGAACAGAGCCATGCTGTTAAAAAACAAATATAGCAACGTGCTAAGACCTACTTTTATTCATTGTAAATCATTTATGCACATAGATTATCCAGATGCTTTGATGGTGCCATTTCTTTCAGGGCAGATTCTTGAACAGTTTACCTATGGCTTCTCTGGTCTGAGTTTGGTTTTAGCTCAGCACGGCAACAAGTTTCTGGTTAAAGTCAAACTGATGTTTTCTGGTCTAACCCAGAAAAAAAATTCCTTAGTACTGAAATGAACATAAGAACATAAGAGACGCCAATGTTGGATCAGGCCAAAGGCTCATCTAGTCCAACACTCTGACACACAGTGGCCAAAAATACCAGGTACCATCAGGAGGTCCACCAGTGGGGCCAGGACATTAGAAGCCCTCCCACTGTTGACCCCCTCAAGCACCAAGAAGACAGAGCATCACTTGCCTCAGAGCCCCTATCTATACCTTGTGGCTAATAGCCACTGATGGACCTCTGCTCCATATGCTTATCTAATTCCCTTTTGAAGCTGTCCATGCTTGTAGCCGCCACCACTTTCTGTGGCAGTGAATTCCATGTGTTAATCATTCTTTGGGTGAAGAAGTACTTCCTTTTATCCGTTCGAACCCGACCGCTCAGCAATTTCATGGAGTGCCCACGAGTACTTGTATTGTGAGAAAGGGAGAAAAGTACCTCTTTCTCTACCTGCTCTATCCCATGCATAATCTTGTAAACCTCAATCATGTCACCCCTCAGTCGTCTTTTCTCCAAGCTAAAGAGCCCTAAGCGCTTTAACCTTTCTTCATAGGGAAAGTGTTCCAACCCTTTTATCATTCTAGAATAATTTTAGCAGGGCATATGGGTCAGTTTGGATGTCAAGCATTCTGGTAACTATATACCCTAGCTGCATTCAGTACTCAAAAGAGGGAAGGAGTACTCAGAGGCATCCTTCACACAATCTGGCTGCTACAGTCACCACCCAATAGCTCTGAGGAAGTCAATGGCAGGCAGCCATGGAGGAGTCATTCTCTGTTTTATACTATAATTCAGCAATCTGAGCCAGTTTGGTGCAGTGATTAAGAGTGGCAGACTCTAATTTGCAGAACTGGGTTCGATTCCCCACTCTTCCTCATGAAGCTAGCTGGGTGAGCTTGGGCCAGTCATAGTTCTTTCAGAGCTCTCTCAGCCCCTAAAAAACAAGTCTAGCTCACCACTAGCATAACACTAAGATCTAGAACTTGTGACTGCCAAACAATCTTCAGATCTATTGGTTATTCTACACACAATGCTTTATGATAATAATAATAATTATTATTATTATTCAGGATACTTGGGGAAAATATTAGCATCATAATGCTGTCCTCAGAATGAAGACAGCAATTGGGAGCTACTAAAGTTCATAATCAAACCTACTTTCATTCCATGTTTTAAGTAGCATTGTTACAGGAAGTGGAATTTCCCCCCCCCGACTGCTCTTTTTTTCTTATTCTTGTTTCTCTTTCAAAAGAGGGATTTTTCTTTAATTTTGCTTAGATTTTACTTTGTTGTTTTCTGTTAGCAGGAGGGCAAGGAAATTTGAGAAGACATTCCCTGCCTCCAAGCATCTGTTGAGTAAAATTCTGAAATTTTGCAAAACCTCCCTTTCTTTCCCTTCTCTCTTCAATTCCTCTTTTGATCAAAACTGAATTGATTCAGAAGACTACACATTCCTTAGAAGTTAAGAGGGGAAGTATTGTTGGATTTCAAGGAAAAATTTGGTAAAGAGGAATTAATTTCTCTTAACAACACTAGGTGTAAGGGGGCCTACATAAAGTGAAGCAGGATATCCCACATTCTCCTGACATGGACTAGATGTTATCTACCCCCGCCATATATATATATTTTGGCTATCAAGTCACCGTTGGTGTATGGTAACCCCATGGGTTTTCCAAGGCAAGAGATGTTCAGAGGTAGTTTGTCATTGCCTGCCTCTGTATCGCAACTCCGGACTTCCTTGGTGATCTCCCATCCATATACTAACTAGGGCTGACCATGCTTAGATTCTTTAATCTGATGAAATTGGCGTAGCATGGGCTATCCAGATCAGGGCTTGCTTTCCCTGTCTCAAAACAAACTGCCATTTGCATCAAAACAGTCAGCTGAACCAACCCATGAACATTGGGCAGCTCAGATGGTTAGCATAGTGCATTACTTCATGAAAGCAGCATGTTAGTGCCATCATTTATTGTAATACTAGGAAAAAGGCCCATTGTGGAAATAAATACAATGGCCTCTAGAAGGAAGCTCTGGGCGGGTGCCCCGGCCTTGGACACTCAGTGTCAATTTGCTGTGGTGACCTCAGAAGGCTATAATGACACTGAGTCCACCATTTTCTCCAGAGGAACCGATCTCTGCTACCTGAAGAACAGTTGTAATTTTGAGTGATCTCCAGCCCTCACCTGGAGATTGGCAACGATGGTTCCCCAGAAGGGAATAGTTGTTTTGGAGGGTGGAGTCTATGGCTTTGTTAAAACCTTTCCATAAAAGATAAAAAGAGGTACATGTATTTATTAATAATAATAACAAATTTTAAAACATATATAGAGGCCCATTTACAACCAATGTATATAAAATATAACAATATCAAGTGCTTACAAAGTTGACCTTACGCGTTTCGGCCAAATAGGCCTTCCTCAGAGGTCATACATATGTGGCAAGATGGTTAATAATTATTTTCACATAAACACAATCAGAAATATATACAAAGTATAGATTCAATGAGGACCATAAAGTAAATTGCTGTAAAAAATAAAAAATAAAAGATTAAACACAAAACTGTTTAGAATGTTAGAGGCAAAAGCCAATCAATTCGTATATGCAAACGACCTCTGTGTTCCGAGGCAGAGGCCAATGAGGCTGCATATGCAAATAACCTCTGTGTTCTGACTGGCTATGGAGGGGAGAGGATTAGCAAAATGTTTAGAATGTTGGAGGCAGGACTCAGGCAAAGCAGCCAGTGGATGGGGGGACCCTCTGAATGATAGATCAGAGAGCGAACTGATTTTGGAGCATGTGGAATGTTCTAGAGAAGTGCCACCACCATTCGGCTTTTATTTATAAGGGAGATTTTCTTTTTTTGTTGTTGTCCCACATCAGCTCTGCTTTCTAACTTGGATCTGTTCTGTCATTCTATTTATGGGGCACAACTAAATTTCATAATGGTTTTCTTCTCATGGTAGGGCTAAAGCTGCTTGCTGTGAAGCAAATGGAAAATTTTACATTGTTTTTAATGGAAGCAGGATTGCACTAATTATAATTTTATAATTTCCACATTAGGCCATAAAAGTAAATCCATTAAAATATATTGCTTAACATTAGGACTTTTCCTTATAGCAGAGACTACACTAAACTTTGCATTATAAGGGGAGCATTAGATATATATTATGCATTGAGATTAACCAATTTAACAGCACTTTTGCATAGCAGTTAAATTCATGTTATTTTCAGGGAGAGAAAATTCACTTCTCCCCAACAAACTGCCACAAGGTCAAATGTGCAATTAGAATTCCCAGTAACAAACTAAATTGGGTATATTCCAACCATACTTTTACCGATGTGCAGTGAAATACTAAAATATTTTAAAAGTTTAGATAATAACTTATAAGAAGTTCATATAATGTTGCTGATGGATGCTGCCCGATCCAAGTAATCAAAAATATTCATTGCTCATGTTTATAAGGTATGGACTACAATAATAAATATGCATTTCTGGACTTCAGTTGTTAGCAAGAGTAGATCAACCTATGTATGTAATTATTATCTATAATGTAATTGCAATTGCATTGAACATGAACCAGCATGTGATTCAGGCACTGAGCAATTCTGAAGCAAACAGTAACAAATAATACTAATAATTCTGTGATTAAGCATGATTACTGTACACAATCTCATGGCATGAACAAGTGACCAAAACCGGAAGTTTACTCAGGGAAGGACACTGTCATATTCCTGGCTACAGGTGATCCAGACATAGACCTCAAGTATGTGTGGCTGGAGGCTTTGAAGTTGCTAGAGAATCTGAAGTCCAATTTGTAGATAAGCAGGTGATTGGGGTCCAGGAATTTAGTCCTTCTAAGTATCTACTTCACCAATTTCTTAAAACTATTCACTCACTTTTTCTTTCAAAAGAGAGTCCAACAAGCCAGTCAAGCCCAGCACATGCAGCATGCCAAAATAATGCTTCATTCCAGACCAGAACATAGTTTGGGATACCCTTCCTCTCATCAAAATGGTGGGGCTTGAAGCAATCTTCCAAACCTACACCCCTATATAGGGTTGGTTCTTCACATGAGGTTTCCAGAGCAAGTTGCCTGCTTGGAAGCTATCCATAAACTGGATATATAAATGTTTTAGCCAGATACCTGAGTGCCTGATTGCTTACTTTTTCAACCTTCTTATAGTTCTAGCATGGAATTCTGGTTTCAGTCATCCCTACGTGCTGCCTTCAGTTTGTGATCCATGTGGATCTACATTCTGTCCTGCAGGAGTTGATCAAAAAAGAACATATACTTTTGTCATTCCATACTTCAGAGCTGCCCCAGCTCTGTCTATTGCAACTCTAGTCATTAGAGTAGAGTAGCAGCCAATCCATCAGTCATGTGCAGCCCACAGAGCTAGTTCAATATGCAGTGACAGTCATGATGGGTATAACCAGGGGTCATTTCCTGCAGGAGCGCACAGGAGCGGAGCTCCGGCAGTAAAGAGCCCAGGGGGTGGGCACATGCAACAAGCCCCGCCCCCTGCTCCCAGCAGCCCTGGGCCACGAGGAGCATGAGGATCTGCACATTCCCTTCCCCAATAGCTAGGAATCCAAAACAATCCAGTGGAGCCTGAGCAGTGGGTGTTGCCTTCTGACACACTTCCAGTGATGTCAGGGGGTGTGGCATATGCAAATAAGTTATGCTAATGAGCTCCTGCACCTCTTTTTCTACGAAATGACCCCTGGGTATAATGATCAGTAATTGGAATATGAACCAAAATTGAATATACCTCCACTGTGAACAACACTATCACAATGCTTTTAATATTATAAACAGTAAGGACATATAAAGACATATTCTTGATGTTGCTTCCCAACTCTCATATATGAGCAAATTACCTGGAAATTACACTACCTTGAGTTTACATTGATTTAGTCTGCATCAGAAGAAGATATTGGATTTATACCCCGCCCTTCACTCAGAGTGTCAGAGTGGCTTACATTCTCCTTCCCTTCCTCTCCCCACACAGACACCCTGTGAAGTAAGTGGGGCTGAGAGAGCTCTTTCAAGAATTGCTCTTGAGAGAACAGCTCTGAAAGAACTTATGACTGACCCAAGGTCACACCAGCAGCTGCATGTGGAGAAGTGAGGAATCAAACTCTGTTTTCCAGATTAGAGTCCACTGCTCTTACTCACTACACCAAACTGGCTCTCTGAAATAGTTTTCCAATTCCTTCTGCTTGTTCAAATCCTGAAATCCTTGTTCAAATCAGTGTTCCCTCTAAGCTGAGTTAGTGTGAGCTAGCTCACAGTTTTTTAGCCTCCGGCTCACCCATTTTTGTCTTCGCTCAGGAAGGATGGCTCCAGAGCAAACTAATTTATGCAGTAGCCAAATTGCTTGCCCTAGCTCACAAAATAAAATTTTTGCTCACAAGACTCCACAGCTTAGAGGGAGCATTGGTTCAAATCCAAGATGGCACCAGAAATCAGTCAGTAAAAATGTTTGCAGATGCCATGACAAGAAACTTGACTTTGAAAGGCATGCTGAAGGTGAACCAGAGTACCTTTAATGGGTGGGGCAATATTTCCTTCGGTAATGTAGTACAAGATGTCTTGCATGACTGTCTCAAAAGTCAAACATGCACTATCCTCAAGACTCCATAGCTTGCAGGGCCAAGATGTTTGTACATAAGAATTTAAGTAGGAAACTTACCCTAGGAGAGCACAAGGATGAAACAAGTAAATATCATTTTCTAAATGGAAGGAACCTTATGGGCCATGGTTTGGCTACTAGCCCCTCTTTAATGTGCCAAGTATTCAGATTTCAGGACCTATCCTATATACATCCATGTGAGAACTAGACTGAAAATATGTAGGAGCTTAATGTTGGTTGGCTAGGTTGCCTATTGCAATTAATTCTGTTCCCTTCAACCAGCCTGGATGCTAGTTCTGTATTACTAATGGCAATTCACTATTTTTTCTTTGGGTTTTCCTTAGCCAGCACTGAAATCAATGGGATATTTTCTGCTTGCTGCAGTGAGGAAAGGACAGTGGAGCCTTTTCATTCTCATGCATATTTATCAATCCTTTATAGGGTGAATGGCTTCTATGCCCCTGATTTTGCAAGTGATGGCTTATTTAATGGAGATAGATTAAAAATGAGAACACAGTATGCCCCTCTTGCTGTTTATTTTAATTACTATAAAAACAGATACTTCAGTGTGTGTCAGGCAGTTAATAAATAAGCACATAAATATTTTTCCACGCTACTTGAATAATACTAGTGTCTCCCTAATGTCCCTGCTCTTTGTATCAGATCTTCCCAAAGAATCTTTATATTGTTTTCATTCTAAAATACCTGTGACTCTTTAAATACTAAAGCCTTCGACAACACACTAATACTCCACCTATCATTTCTCCTTCATTGAAATCAATTGAGTTCTGCCATCAGAGAGTTTTGTCCCTGGATTCAAGGTATCCATCTGTCCAAATAACAAAATAATTGTGAATTATTCCCTGCTTACAAGAAAATTTACACACTTTTAAAACATATTGGGTTTTCCAAAATCTCTAATCTTCTGCTATCTGCCTTGTTTCCCATTATGTACAGAAACTTCTGGAAGCAGGAAAGGGTGAATGATACCTCTTCCTTTATCATAAACAATGGCCTATGATTCATAGGATTTTCTTCCCACAGTTGCAATTTTAGTAGGAATCATTACTAATTTAAGATGCAATTTTGTGTACAATTAGGTGTGTGTAGCACCCATTGAAATCAATGAGACTGGCACTCCAATTTTAAACATAATTAATGAGTGTAACTACTATATAAATCAAGATAATTCAGTTTTGAATAAGAGTTTTTAGGAATGGTGTACAGGATGGAAACCCTTGCTGATAGCCATTTTAATAGCCATTTTAATTTTGTTTCATTCTTTAACCATTAGATTAATTCAGAAACATCAGAAAATTGTGGATAACATTCTGTGGTAAAAGGAGGCAACATGCTGACAATTGTAATTGTTGAAATTCTCCAATAGCTCAGCACCAGCAGATAGACTACCAAATAAGTAAATGTTATTTTTGATCCTGTGTTTATCTTCTAGACCACAGCTCTGTTATTATTTACAAATGAGGCACATAATATAAAAATACAAAATCTTAGGAGTTATGTAGATTGAAACTGTGCCTGTGCTTCTGCTTGACTTCCTCACACTTGTAAACTTAATAGCCTCATGAAACAGCTTAGGTCTGAATTTCAGAACACAGTTGGATTTCTAGAGCTCTTGTTTACTGCTCACTAAGGACACTTCCATATATTACTTGCTTTAACTCACCTGAAGATACTTCAATATATGTTGGATGTGAGCTTAAATTGCAAACCCATATCTACAAATTCTCTGCTACTTTTCTTTAGTTCAATAACACATCTCATCTGTCTAGGCTGCTTATATCATCTTCAGTGCCCAGTATCATATTATCATCGTCTTTAGGAATTTAATGAGAGCTTTGTAGGATTAAACCAAAGGTCTAGCTAAACCAGTAGCATATCCCAACATTAGACAACTATATGGCCCAGGGGAATGTGCATACTGGGGGGGGGGAATAGTCCTCCCCCACTGTTGCTCCTCAGCAAATAGTATTGTGTCATACAACTTCTGAACATGGAGATTCTCTTTTACTATCCTATTTAACAGCCACTGTATGAATAAATACTTTCCTTATGTATTGTGAATCAATTACATTTATTTGTAGCTCAGAGGAAGTGCCTTACTTGCAGGGTAGCCCCAACAGTGGGGCATCCCACTTCTGACCTGAACCAGAGACCCACAGAACCAGGCCAAAGAGAACTTTCTTGACCTGTGCTAAAGAGCTAGCCAAAGCTCCACAAAGGGCTTCAGTCTAAGGTTGCACAAGGTGCCCTCAAGGACAATCTCCACACACACCCCTCCGCCTAGCAAACGTATGCATATGGAATGACAGGTAAAGTATCTGCAGGTAAAGTATCTGCATTTCCAAAGCCATTCAGTAGATGCCTGGTGAACCTGCTCTGTCTCCATACCATCACGTAATCCCCTTTGTGTGATACCTATGCCTATGTGAAAATCTTTTGACTCAGCACCTTCCCTTCCTGCCCCCTCCTTCAGGATACCAAGACAAATTGATCAAACATTAAATTCATTAACAATTCTTCCTGACACCTATCAAAGACCCATTTCCCCCTTTTGTCTAAGCCTGGGAACCCATTCAACCTACCCGGTAAGACCATCAATGGGTCATCAAACCCATTCAACCCACCCTGATAAGACCATCAATGGTTATTAAGCCCATCAAGTCCTGACCTGGGAGACCGCCCCTTGAATTCCTATAAAAATAGACAGTAAGCTCCACTTTGGTGTGCACTCTGAGGGTGCCTACAATAGGGTACACTTTGGGTCTCTTTTCTTAGCATGAAATACTGGCCATTTGCACTTTCTTCTACATGGATGTCTGCACGTTTGGACAGGTAATATAACCCCTGTAACTGCTCCTTAACATCTCTATCATCACCTCCTTATTTCTTAGTTCTGGATTGTGTGTATACTTTGATTGGTTAGCATGATTGTATGCAGGGATATTCTCTAATAAAACTATAGAACACTCATTCTGGAGTCTTCATACTGAATTGGACCTTGGCATATAATGGTGTGTGATCCCTTGTACCCTTCTGGCCTCCTCTGTCTCATAGCTAATTTCCCCCAGTATTGAGACAGGCCACTTGTGGGAATATATTTTCCTTGAATTCCTGTGTTACGAAAGAAGAAAAGGTTTTCTCAACCCACATTGTCCACACTATCTCTGTCATGTACCCTCTTAGCTATTTTTTAAACTGAAAATGTCAGGCTTTTTTAGTCTTTTGCCATACAGAAAATGCTCCGACCACATTGGTCATTTGGGTTTGATCCTTAAGTGTGAATTATTTTATTATTTGATTTTTACATTATTTATAGTCTACCTCACACTGACACTTGCAGATTACACAATGTGAATCCACGTAATCATGATCTAATAAGCAATGTGATAGGAACAGGATTACAAAAATTGAAATAAAGTTGTTGTTCGAATAAAGCATATGTATTATACATGACGTTTAACAATGCAGGACATGATATTACTTAAGTCACAGTGCATTTTCCTGGAGCAATCTGTTATGATGTAGCCCTGTTTCTTCTAAAAATGCCAGGAGTGTGAGAGCCTTCCTGATTCCCTCAAGCAGGCTGTTCTACAGAGTAGGGGCCAGTACAGAGAAGGTATGTGCATAGGAAGTTGTTGATTTTGCCCATTTGCAGGAAGGCACTTATAGAGGACCTTCATCAGTTGAGCAAAATTGTCTTGCAGATATGGGGGTCCAGGGCTCTGAAGGACTTTTTATGTGATAGCCAATACCTTGAACTGAGCTTGGTAACTGATGGGCAGCCAATGAAGTAATTTCAGAATGGGTGTAATATGCATGCTCTGTCTTGCTGCAAAAAATAACCAAGTTGTGGCATTCTGCACCAATTGGTGTCGCTGAGCTAATTTCAAGGGGAGACCTATGTAGAGTGCATTACAGTAGTCTAGCTTCAGTGTTACCATGGAGTGCATTCAGGGAGTCAGACTGGCTGAGTCTAGGTATGAGGCCATCTTCTGGGCTAAGCTAAGTTGGTAAAAGCACTTTTTTTGTAGCTGCATTGACTCACTTCTTCAGCAGTAATGGTGAGTTCAGTATAACCCCTAGGTTCTTAACTGAGTCTTCAATGGTCAGCTGAATACTATCAAAACTGGGAAGCACGATGTTATTCAAGGCTTCAGAATTTCCAACCAGTATGAGCCTGAGGGATTCCCAAGCTGCATGAACAGGTAGCAAGCATGCACCCCCTTGTGTACCAGCCTACTGTGGGAGGCTGGGGAGAGTTTGGCGATTTGGCTGGTATACTGACTGCCTAACGCACCGGCCAGTAGCCTGCCATCCCTGATGGAGGCCATATCAGGCTGGGCATTGGAACACCCTAGGCTAATAATCTAGGGTGATTTCAATGTTCATGACAATGAAGCAGCCTCCACTCAGGCAATGGACCTAGTGTCATCCATGGCGGTGCTGGGACTCTCCCAATTTGTAATGACCCCCACTCACCGGGCCGGACACATGCTTGATTTGATCTTTGTGGCTGGGGTAACAGTGGACCAGATTACTCCCTGGCAGTACCATGGTCAGACCACCATGCCCTGAGGGACCATCTGAATGTTCCACTCTGACCCTGTTAAGGCGACGAGCATATTTTAGCTTGCCCACAGAGGCAGATGGACCCTGTATGGTTCCAGACAGCTCTGTGGGATCTGATGCCCCCTGGCGGCTCGTTGGATGAGCTTGTAGGGGACTGGCATAGCCAACTCTCTGCAGCCATCGATGAGATCACTCCTTGGCGCCCTCGGCACCCCCACTCTAGGCTTGCTCCCTGGTTTACCCAGGAGTTGTGACTTATGAAATGAGGGCTGAGATGGCCAGAGAGACGGTGGTGGTGTGCTTGTGACGAAGCCACAAGAGTATCCTATAGGAGGTTTATGAGATCCTATGAGATGGAGGTCAAAGTTGCAAAGAGAGAGTACTATGCGGCCACGATCGCATCTGCGAGCTCACACCCAGCCCAATTATTTAGAAAAAAATGATATTTAACTGTTCTGCCACAGGGCAGACTAAATTCCAAAGAATTGGATATCGGCTGTGAGGCTATTGTGAGCTATTTCGCAGATAAAGTCCTGTTGTTCCGCCGCGATCTTCCCATCACAGTTGATACAGTGAGTGAACTCAAGGTTCCATGCATGTCTTCGAGTCAGGTTATGGATGATTTCAGTCCGCTCAGCCTAGAGAAAGTTGACAAATTGCTCCTAGTGGTACGCCCTACCACATGCTGCCTTGACCTGTGCCCATCATAGCTAATTAAAGCTGGCCACAATGGGTTGTGTGACGCCCTAAAGGAAATTATCACCTGGGGTGCTCAAGGAAGTGGTGGTGCATCCTCTCTTGAAGAAGCCATCCCTGGATCTGGCTGAATTAGCTATCAGCCGGTTTCCAATTGGCCCTATCTGGGCAAAAAAATAGAGAGGGCCTTGGCAATCCAGCTACAGAGCTTTTTGGATGGCACTTCCATTTTAGATCCCTTCCAGTCTGGTTTTCACCTGGGCCATGGGACAGAGCATTGGTCGGTTTGGTGGGGCGGTTTGGTGGTGCTGTTGTTGTTGGACTTGTCGGCTGCATTCAACATGGTTGACCATCAGTTACTGATCCACCGCCTCACCGACATAGGAGTTCAGGGGCTTGCCTTGTAATGGCTTCCCTCCTTTCTCCATGGTCGGGGAAAAAGGGTGGCATTAGGGGAACAGCTCTCCCAGAGGTACCCACTAGATTGTGGAGTGCCTCAAGGGGCAGTGCTTTCCCCTATGTTATTTAACATCTACATGCGCCCCCTTGCCCAGATTGCCCGGAGATATGGGCTGGGATGTCACCAGTATGTTGATGTTGGACGGTCAGTCTGGCTCTAGACTGGAAGAGCTGGACCGGGCGTTACAAGCCATGGCTCATTGGCTTAGACTGAGTCGCTTGAAATTGAATCAGATTAAGATGGAGGTCCAGTGCTTGCGTCAGGGCAGTCCGAGGCTAGGGATCCCATTCCCGACCTTCAGTGGGGCACCACTGGTGCCAGCACCAGAGGTTAGGAGTTTGGGAGTGCTCCCGGATGCCTCCTTAACAATGGAGGCCCAGGTAGCAGCCACTGCCAAGTCAGCCTTTTACCATCTTTGGCTGATCAGGCAGCTGGTTCCCTTCCTCAAACACAACGATTTAGCAACATTGATCCATGCAATAGTCACCTTGAGACTGGACTACTGTAACACTTTCTACATGGGGCTGCCCTTGTCACAGAACCAGAAGCTGCAGCTAGTGCAGAATGCAGTGGCTAGGCTTTTGATGGGTCTCCCCATGAGGAAGCACATCCAGCCTGCCCTGAAGGCACTGCATTGGCTGCCGATAGCATACTGGATTCACTTCAAGGTGCTGGTTCTTACCTTTAAATCTGTTTATGGACAGGGTCCAACTTACCTGAGAGACCACCTTTCCTCATATATACCCCAGAGAGCACTACAGGCAGGGTCACAAAGCCAATTGGCCCTCCCAGGTTCTAAGGATGCCAGCCTGGCTGCAACCAGGGCCAGAGCTTTCTCAGAGGTGGCTCCACACTGGTGGAATGAGCTCCTGGAAGAGATCAGGGCCCTGTGGGACCTTTTACAGTTCCACAGTGCCTGCAAGACGGAGCTCTTCCACCAGGCTTTTAACTAGGAGCCGCCACCACTATCAATAACAACTGAAACCTGTAGAACCTGGTCCCTGCTTGGTTACTGACAGCCTGTGTGCGTCGATCATATCTGAGGAAGCTCAGTGAGCTGTGTACTTATACAACTTATGGGATGCACTCATGTGGTAACACCATTGATATGACATCAAATAACATAGCTAGCACTTTAATCTCATATTGTTTTAGTGAACTGTTTTTAAATGTTTTATGGAAATTCTGATAGTTATTATGTCTTTTACCCTGTGTAAGCCGCACTGAGCCTGCTCCGGTGGAGAGGGTGAGGTATAAATCGGAAAAATAAATAAATAATAAGATCACCTTGAGGTGCTCAAAACAACGCGGTCTTCATATAAGCAAAACAATCTAGGAACACTAGAAAGGCCATCACTTTCGTGGAAGGTGGCAGGAGTTGACTTAATAGACGACTGCTTCTCACATGGACAGTTCTATGTGGCCTGCTCCAGAGTGAGCTCATGAAGCCTAGCACCTGAGGGCAGCCTGGTGATCCTAGCATCTGAGGACAGAACCACCAATGTGGCCTACAGATAGGTCCTTCAGTAGAGGGGGGGGTGGAAACCCAGTGTGTATGTTTCACTTCATTTTTTACACTACAATATTCTCAATTAGAATTCCTACAACAAATGTTACATTTCAAACTTCATCAGTATTATAACTGGATTTACGGAACTTAAATAAATACTATAGCAAAGCATGTGTATCAGGCTAGTAATATATATAATATATAAAAATACATGTATTTATTTGTAAAGAATTAAAAAAACATATAGCGGCCGAATTACACCTCATATAAAAATTCCAAAATCATACACACAAGGTTCTCGATCCCAGGTTTCAGGGTTAAGTTTGTTTCCCTTTTTTGTTCACAGTATGCAATTATCTGTTTCATCAAATTGTCTAATTTGTACGATGGAAGCTTGTAGATATGGGGGCAAGAATGTTCAAATATGGTCAGCACTTTGAAAGAATGCTTGCTGCTTATCAAAACTCCATAGCATTCAGGAAGGAGGAGGAGGAGAAAGAGCTCCTATTCCCTCCACTTCTTCTTTAATATTGTGTGATACTAAATCATGAAGCACAAAAACTCCTTGTCTGTCTGGGTTATTACTGCTGGAAAAAATTGACCTGGCTTGCATAACAGAGGCATGGTTGGAAGAAAATGACATGGCCTGTCTGTCCCAATTAATTCCACCTGGCTATATAGTCCTTCATCAACCTCACACATATGGCAAGAAAGGAGGGGTGGCCATTATTTTCTGTGATTACTGAAATCTATTTTTTAAACATTCTTCAATTTTTTCTACGTAAATGAAACCATTAAACCTTTTTTTCTAAAGAAAAAAGTACAAATTGTTATGCTTTGCTTAATACTTTTATATCCATACATGAACAATTTTGGCTATTCAGTGTAATAACCTCATAGTGAAGTCTTGCATTATTTAAAGTTCCTAATAACCTTCATATTCCTCAACTGTCTCTTCAGTGCTTAGAATATAATTGCTTTATTTTCACACCCATCTTCAGAGAGGTTGAATTATGCCATCATATCTCAACTTTACTCCTTTTCTGTCAATATTTCATTAACAAGCTATCTTGTTTTATTAATCATAAATTATTGGCATATTGTTAATTATGGGATTTATGATCATTGTCTTGACAGGGTACAAAAAGATTAATGCTATTTTAATTGACATATTTGGTGTGACAGATACAGGAAGACTGAAATATATCTTATATGAAATTGTGTATATAATTTAGGGAAGTGTGTGAGATATGGGATTTAAGCCCTTCCCTACTTAAAAGAGTTTGCAGACTCTGATGAATGACAAAATGCTATTTTTAACAGGTCTCCTGGGGAGGGTTCAGCATAAATCAAGTAATTTGCTGAACTAGGGCTGAATCACCAATAGTCAGGATATGTAGATTTTGGCCCAGTTGTGAAATATTTATCCATCAATTTACCTTTACATTTTTATTATTAACTTTTCATTTCATTTGTTTGATATATCTTTATAAAACTTAGTTTTGTATTGTTATGTGATCAAAAGAAAAAAGGATGAATTTTTAAAGTGGATTTAGAAGACTGGTATCTTCTGCTGTTCTGTCTGAAGCTTCTGTGATCTATTACAAAATGCTTGATGGCAGCAGTTTTTAGGAATGAGATGCTTAAAGCAGATTTCAATAAGTAGATACTTATAGAAGTGAATACATTATTGTTCCATGGAGCTGAATGGGGACTATGGTCAACCTATGTTCCATTTAAGCAGCAGATAAGAGTCCAGAATAGTGTAAGACTCACTGGCTATGTCTCACAGCCTGTAATGTGGCTTTGAAATGATTGTATTCAGGTGTAGGCCACTATCACTGTGACAGTAATGTTGTTAAGATATTATTTTAAAAATTAGGCAAAAATAAGCAGAAACAGGAAACTATGCACCTGTAACTAATTTATACATTATATTAGAAGTTACTCTAGTCTAAGTCTACTGAAATCAATAGGCTTACTCTGGAGTAACTCTACGTAGTATTGCATTCTTAATGTACTTGGATTCTATTAAGCCAATTATGTCAGTTCAAACTAGTTATTGGAGTGAAGTGAGGAGGAGCATAGTTAGAGTCCCCAATCACTGTTAAGTCATGTCTGGAAGGCAGGGTTACTTCTCTCTCACTGGCTACAATTGATTTGATCTGACATAGCTTAGTATCAGCCTATCTCCAGCAACGGCAACAAAACAGAAATATTGTTGCTGCTAATCATTAAATAAAAAAAATATTCTATAAAATCCAAAATAAAGTACAACAAAATTTATCTTATATTCTTTTAACTTTTAACGTACAGGCACCATGTTTAAGTGAACCTCTGTGTGTGGGGGGGATTCCACAACCTGTTTTCACAAAGAGAGGGATCAGAATTGTGGCCAAGGAATGTTGAATCCAAGTAAACCAGGGGAGTGTTAAAATTGTACTGGCTATTTTGATTGCCTTTGAGAACCAGATATTACATAACAAAGCTGCCCTTTCATTCTCTGCTTATTCTATACAGTAATACTAGGGTTGCCATCTGGGAGACCTCCCTCTTCCCCCAGCACTAGGGATGGGCACAAACTGGCTCACAAACTAAAGTTTATCATTAATTTTGGGTGGTTTGTGGTTCTCAAAGCAATGTTTGTGAACTAAAGAGCCATCATGAACTTCCACAAATTTTGGTACAGTTTGTGGCAGTTCATGGTGGTTCATGAAGAGCAGAAAGAGCTCCCTGCTGCTCAGCTGTTTGGTTTTAATGACTCAGAGCCATTTAAGTCCCTGCTTTCTGCTCACTGCTGCTTTTCACGGAGAGCAGAAAGCAGGGGTTTAGATGGCTCACAAACCAACATGAACTGGTTGGAATTGTGAACTGGTGTATCGGTTCATGGTTGGGTTTGTGTTTCAGCCATGAACAACAAAACAAACTGCAAAAATGTAGTTCATACACATCCTTATCCACCACTATTCAGTGGACTGGTGGGGGAGAAAATGGTGAAATCATCACCAGTAATGAGATGATATCACTTCTGATATGAAGTGGAACTGACATCACTGCATAGGGGTGATGCTCTAGCATTTGCCCAAAACTTTATGGCTAAATTGTTGCCGAAGAGCTAGCACCTTAAATAACAGGAAACTCCAACAGCAGAACTGTGACCCCTCTTGAGGGAAAGGGAATATTAAAGGCATTGCATCCTCCAAAATATGACAAATTCTCAGCCAGGCAGAGAAGCCCTGTAAGTACCTTTATTTGATACACAATAAGTACAGCTGTTTGTAGTTTCTTTCACTCAGGCTCTACCCCAGCCCTAGGGTTGCCAAATCTAAATCGCCCGGGAGCGGGGGGCGCCGGGTGCACGTCACCCGGAAGTGACGTCGCATGCTGGGGGCGGGGCCACGCCATTTGAGGGGAAAACTCACTTCCGGGTGACGCGCACGTGGGGGTGGGGTTTCCCCCGGGCCCCGATTCCGGCGCACCGGAAATCGGAGCTCCGAAGCGGGGAATTCCCCGCCCCCCGGCTGCATTTGGCAGCCCTACCCAGCCCTCCTGGACTCGTTTTTGTGCTGCTGTACTTCCTTTCTCCACTGCTTCCACTTTCACTCTGATCTCTTCCTGTTTCCTCCTGGCCCTCAGCCTCTCCTCTAATGCTCCATTCACTAATTGTCTTCTCCAACCTGGCCTATATAGCCTGGTGCTGCTCTGATACTCAGCACAGTTCTTCCCAGGCTGGTTTCTTATGACCTGTTAAGGCCCTCTAGCATCCCCACAGCCACACTCTCAGTATGGGTCTGAGTTGTAGCCTGTGCACAGACAGTTTCCCTAGCCCAGGGCACATCATCTTTCCTATGTGCTGCTACTAGAGGCAGCTGCCTGCTGTCTAGGCTGCTGATTTGTTACCCAGAACACTGACTTACTTGCAGGTAGTCTTAAATAGCAGGGGCACCCCACTTCTGACTTGAACCAGAGACCCACAAACTCAGGCCAAGGAAGACACTCTTGGTTCTGAAACACAGAGCTAGCCACAGTTCTGCAAAAGAGTTTCTATTTCAGGTTGCACAAGGCAGCCCTCCAAGACAATCCCCAGCCTTCCCCCTCCACCCAGCAAGGTATGCATATGAAACAATGCCAAGTTTCCATTTTGAACAGCTTTCAGCCCTTGTGGCCATGAGGCTGGCAAGGCATCTTTGCCACACAGGTGGTGAGGCAGGACATTAATTTTGCAGCATCGCACCGCATATGGGTCCCTGCGGGGAGGCGGGGCTGAGGAGCTTTTAAATCGGCCCTCACTTTCCTTGGCCGCATTTCTGTGGGGAAGTTCGGTTGGTAGGGAGCTCTGTAACATGGCTGAGTCAGGGATCCACCTGCTCAGGGGACGTGCGGAAGAGCTTCTCTGAGGGCCGGTGGCTTTCAAGAGCGGCAGTGCCCGTTGGGGCATGACAAGGTGCAGTGCGGCTCCGGGAGGTGGCGGCGGTGGTCACGGCGGCAGCAAACTACTGGCCGGGGCTTGGCAGCGGATGGCACGGGAACAGCAGCAGTCTTCAGTGTTGGGTTCTGTGGGGCAAACGCAGTAGCAGGGGTGCTCAGTCGGGTGCCAGCGTGGCTTGAGCTACCTCAGTGTGCTATGGTCCTGCCCAAGCGTCTGCTCAGGGCCGCTGCACAAGGGCTGTGCTTTGGAAGGTGACTTCGGGGTGGGCCTGGTACAGTCAGCGTTAGGATATCTTGCCTGCCTGGATCTCATGGGGGGCCTTGCTGGGTTGGCTGCTTGGTTGGGGTGGGCTGCACCCGGTTCTCACATCCCTCCAACTTTGTTTTTCTGCTGTGCCCTAAATTATAAGGGGCAGACGATCCCCCTCCGTCTTTTCTTTTGGTGGTTCAGGGGCTTGAAGTGGGTGCCACATGACCCAACAGGGGTGGCCATTTTGAGTCCTAGCTGGGGGGTGGCCATTTTGTCTTCCCACCATGGGCGGCCATTTTGTTTTTCAGCTGTATTTGGTCATTTTGTGGATCGCTTTGGGGCTCCTCTGGGGCTCGTGCCTGGTGTTGGCCAAGAGCTTTGAATGGATTTTATATTGATTTGGAAGGGCTCAGGCACAGGTAGCATGGCCCCTAAGAAAGGTGCTGGTCATTCTAAGGGCAAGCGCCCAGCTCCTAAGCAGCCCCCTGAGAGGCCTGCCTCGGCTTTGTCATCCTCTGAGGACGATGATGATGTGGTCCAACAGGCCATTTTGGAGCAGCTGAAGGCAGTGGAGCAGGCCACGGGCATATCCCTGCCTCCCTCTATGCCGGGGCAAAGAGCAGGTGGACCTAAGGAAACTTGCTCAGCTTCCAATAAGTGCTTCCAGGCAGAGATTTTAACCTGTTTGTCTCTTGTTGAAGGGTGGGTCACATCCCAGGTCACCAACAAGGGTGCTGAGGCTCCTCAAGAGCAGGGTTCAGCTTTTTCCTCAATGGCATCAGACCAGCAGCAGCAGCCGGACTCAGCGGCTGGCTCCTCTATGGCTGCAGGTAAGTCACACTGCCAGCAGCTGACTCTGGGAGCAGCCTGCACCCAGGGGATCAATGGCTGCCCCTCCGGCCTCCCCTGTTTGTGGCCTTGTTTGCGGACAGACTTGTGCTGCTGCCCCACCTCATGGTGCAATGCCAGGGGGCTGTTCAGCTGCTCATACACAGACATGCGGCACACAGGATACACCTTGTGGGGGGCATCACTGGGTGGTGTTTCATATGCAGCTGCGCCTGCTGCAGCCCTTCCCTAGGGGGATATGGCACTCCCTTTGGGTGATCACCTTTTACCAGGAACTAGGGGGAAAAAATGCAGGGGCGAATACGTGGATGTTTTCACACTCCTGTTTCGGGAGCTGGAAAAAAAGGAGAAGGAGGAGCTTGAGGATAGGGATAAAGAGAAGTACAGGAAGATGAAAGTGGACAGGACCTGGGCCAACGGGCTTGCGGGTTTCTTGGTATATGCCAGGGTTTTGTCTAAGGCAAGGCCCCTACGAGCAGCTTCCCTTTTCCAGTACTTGGATATAGTTTACAAGGGGTACATGGGTTTCACTGGCCCCACCTGGATCCAGTATGACGAAGAGTTTAGGATGTGGGCTGCCATGAACCCTTCACTGTGTTGGGACCAGATCCATCTGCACCTTTGGTTGCAGGTTATGGCCTCCTCCAGGCCAAACTCCAGTGACAGGTCCCACAGTGGCCACCTGGTGTCTCGCGTGGCTGGGGCTTCAACTCCCCTCCAGCAGGCGGGGCAGGCGGTTCAACCCCACCAGATTTTCTGGGAGTTTGGGGGTCAAGGGGTTTGTGGTAGGAAGTCATGCCAGTATCAGCATGAGTGCATGAGTGCCCTTTATGCGGGAGCCCTCACCCATGCCAGTTTGGTGTAGTGGTTAAGTGCACGGACTCTAATCTAAAAGACCCAGGTTTGATTCCCCCACTCCTCCACTTGCACATGGCGGGATGACCTTGAGCATGCCATAATTCTGGCACAGCTGTTCTTGAAAAAGAGCAGTCTCTGTCAGAGTTCTCTCAGCCCCACCTACCTCACAGGATATCTGTTGTGGGGAGGGGAAGGGAAAGGAGTTTGTAAGCCACTCTGAGACACTTTGGGTAGTGAAGGGTAGGATATAAATCCAATGTCTTCTTCTTCTTCTTCTTCTTCTTCTTCTTCTTCTTCTTCTTCTTCTTCTTCTCCACGTGCTTTCGGGGTAAGCCCCAGAGGGGCCGCAGGAGGATGGAAGGAGGAGGGTCCGGGCAGGCTCCGGGAAAGGTGGCCAATGCCCATAAAGTTGAGAGTGCTTGAGGCCCTGTTGCAGAGCTATCCTCGGCATGCCGACTGCTTGTATCTGTTGAATGGATTTTCACAGGGTTTTTGCATCTCCTACCAGGGTGAGAGGGTCCCCTTTATGACTGGTAACTTGAAGTCAGTAAGTGGAATGGAGCATGTAGTTTGAAAGAAGATTGAGAAGGAGCTGACAGAGGGAAGGGTTTTGGGACCTTTCCCTTCTTCACCTGTCACCAACCCGTGGGTGTCCCCATTGGGCATTGTGCCCAAGAAGGCACCCGGGAAATTCAGGCTGATCCATCACCTCTCATACCCCAAGGGTGACTCAGTTAATGATACAATTCTGGAGGTTTTATGCTCGGTCAGGTACACGTTGTTTGACCAGGCGGTGCGCATCATGCGCTCCGGTTTTCGAGGGGCGGAGATGGCAAAATGTGACATCAAGTCGGCCTTTCACCTCCTCCCAGTGCACCCTGAGGATTTCGAGCTTTTGGGGTTTTGTTTTGATGGTCAGTTTTATTTGGACTGGGCACTGCCGATGGGTTGCTCTATTTCTTGTGGCACCTTTGAATGTTTTAGCTTGTTCCTGGAGTGGACCCTGCGTTCACGCACCAGGCTGAGCACGGTCGAGCACTATTTGGATGACTTTTTGTTCGCAGGCCCCCGGGGTTCTGGCCAGTGTCACCAGCTTTTGTGTTACTTCACGGAAATGGCAGGTGAGCTGGGAGTGCCTTTTGTGCATGAGAAGACCGTGGGTCCAGTGCAGGTTTTAATGTGCCTAGGAGTTGAGTTAGATACTGTGGCACAGTCCTCACATCTACCAGCAGGCAAGTTGGTCAACTTGCGCAGCTGATGAGAGCAGTTTGTGCACAAGAAGAAGGCCACCTTGAGGGAGCTCCAGCAACTGGTCAGCCACCTTAATTTTGCATGTAAGGTTGTGGCGCCTGGCCGTGCCTTCTTGCACCATTTGTGCGTGGCCATGGATGGGCTTTGACTCCCTCACCACAGGATCTGGCTTACCGCTGGTATCCAGCAGGATTTGGAGATGTGGAAAGACTTCTTGGCTTCTTTCAATGGCATTTCATTCTGGAAGGAGGACCTTAGGTTGGAGGCTGAGCTACAGATCCTTTAGGATGCAGCCTGGTCTTCTGGTTTGGCATTTATTTCTGGGGGCACTGGTGCACAGAGACGTGGCCTGGGAAATGGGTTCTGCCTGGGCTGACCGCTGACCTCACCTTCCTTGAGTTTTTCCCTATCCTGGTAGCTGTTCACCTGTGGGGGGGATGAGTTGGCTAATCACACCAGGCATTTTTGGTGTGATAATCTGGCAGTGGTGCAGGTCATTAATTCCCTTTCCTCTAGGTCAGGTCAGGTTATGAAATTGCGTTGGGCCTTTACGCTGCGGTGCCTATGGCTTAACATTTTATTTTATGCCAGGCACGTGCCGGGGGTTAACAATGGGGTGGCTGACACTCTCTCTCATATACAGATGGAGAGGTTCCATTGGCTGGCCCCAGAAGCCAACTCGCTACCGGTACGAATGCCGTCAGGTCCATGGTTGGTTGGAAGTCAGAAGTTTACAGGGCCATTGGACTACCCATAGCACCCAATACCAAGCAATTATATGATCGGGTGGTCAGCCAATTTGCAGCCTTTAGACGGGAGGTAGGGTATCCTAATTTGTGGCCTGTGTCTGTGGAGCATCTCTTGCACTTTTGCATGGTGTCAAAAGGTAAGGGCTTAGCAGTCGGCTCTATAAAAGGGCTTTTATCCACGCTGGCCTATGCCAGTAAAGCATATGGGTTTGTTGACTTTACGGGGGATTTTTGGATCTGCAGAATGTTGGAGGGCTGGTCGTGTGAAACTGGGACGCCGGTGGACCCTCGGCAGCCTATTTCTCCTGAGGTGCTTCGAATGAAGTTTGCTCCTCCAAATTTGAAGTGTCCCTGTTCCACGTGGCTGCACTGGTTGCCTTTTTCGGGGCTTTCAGGATAAGCGAGCTGGTGGCCCAATCAAAGAAGGATGAGTTGAGTCGGGCGCTGGGAATTCAGGATGTCTTCTTCAGACCTATATTGGCCAGCTTCACCCTTAGACGCTCCAAGACGGATCAGTGACAGAAGGGAGCGGTAGTGGAGCTGGGTCCTTGTGCGGAGAAGCAGTTGTGCCCTGTGGCAGCAATGGCGGACTATTTGGCAATCAGGGGGATGTGGGCCATCCTGCTTTTTCAGCACAAGAATGGCACCCCCTTGACCAAGCACCAATTTTGGAGTGTCACATCCAGGGCTCTGGGAAGGCTGGGGCTGGAAGGGGTGCATTTTTGTATGCACTCTTGGTGCGGCCTCAATGGCGGCAGCTATGGGGTACCCAGCTTGTGATATTCAGTGCCTGGGGAGGTGGTGTTCCTCAACATTTAAGTCCTACGTGCGGCCCTTGTCACGACGCTAGGAGAGACCACAGTTAGTATGTTTGAGCTTCTTCTTGTGCTCACTGTCTTTTCATTTTAGGTTTGGTTTTCTGGCAGCAGAGGAAGAGTGTGTTAATCTGCAAGCACAGTTTTGTTTTTTGGGGGTGCCGCATCATGCCAGACGGATGCCTGTGGGCTCCCAGCTGGGCCTTAGCCAGAGGGCCATGGTGGAGTGGCAGGGGCATCGGGGCCTGCAGTGGTCCAGTCTCCTGCACTTGCTGTTCACAGAGAGAGTTGGGCCTCCGCCTCATGTTGTGGTTATACATTTAGGGGGCAATGATTTAGGCCTAATCCAGGGGAAGGCCTTGATCCTTCAAGCCCAGGGTGATTGCAAGTTCATTCGAAAGCAGTGGCCAGGTACCCGGATCATTTGGTCCACCATCATCCCTTGTAGGGTCTGGCATGGAGTGCATAGCCCTCTTGCCATTGACAAAGCGCACCGCAAGGTGAACCAGGAGTTGCAGAGGGCCCTGGAGAGTGGTTTGGGCCTCTTCTTGTCACACCCTGGCATACATGCAGGGCGGGCTGAGTTTTACAGACAGGATGGTATTCACTTGGGCATGGACATCTTCCTGGAGGGCCTTGGGCCTCACGATGGGTGTGAAGGCCTAAGCAGAGGCTTGGCCTTAGTGGTGGCAGGGTTTTTATGCTGAGACAGGTTGCGGTCTGGTGAGCACCAGTTGACACCCCTTCTTTGGGGATAAAGGGGTCGAGTGAGTACAGTCTTTTTGCCTGGTGGCACAGGGTGGGAAAAGCAGACTGTCTTTAGGACAGCCCTGATTGGGTCCTCCCTTTGGGCCCTGCGGTCCGGGGGTTGGGCCTATGAGGCTGTCCTACAACAGCTAGCCGGCTGGGTGGGAGCTGCAGCAGATGGCTCTCGCTTCGGGCAGGGTGGCTCACTCTATTTCACAGGGCAAGGGAGGGGTTGTTCGACCCCTGGACTTGTCCATACCGCAAAACTGTATTGCCCTTGCCGTTAGTCCAAGTTTAAGTTGATTGTTAATAAAGTGGCCCTATAGTTAACCCAACACTCATGTCCACCTCTTTATTCCGGCTTGGGGGGCAATTACCAGGTACAATATCTGCATTTCTAAAAGCTATTCAGTGGCCACTTGGTGAATAGCCCTTCTATCTCCAGAACTATCTCTGTAGTCCTTTTGTGTGATACCTATGTCTATGTGGAAATCCTTTGCCTCCACAACTGTCCTTCCTGCTCCATCCCTCAAGATACTGAGATAACCAATAAAACATTCAAATGTTTAGCGATCCTTCCTGGTGTCTATCAGGGACCTATTTCCCACCTTTTGTCTGAATCTGGGAACCTATTCAACAGGCCTTGGCAGGACCATCAGTGGTCATCAAACCCATTCAGCCAGCTCCATTAGAACCATCCAACTCCTGGCTAATGTTATTAACGCTATTGTGAATCCAGACTCTGCCCTTCTGGAACTTCATTGGTCAAACCTAGGTTTTGCTCATCTTGGTGTCACACCCCTCTGGGACCCCTTATTAGTCCAGGTAATCTTTTGTCTTCACCTGGGACAAGCCCCTCAAGGCCTCCCATTGGTCCACATTGTTTTCCAATGTCTATATCCTCCAAAGCACACAGCCTTAGAGTGTGTGTTTGTCCCAGGATGCCAACTGGCAGTTCACCTCAAACCTTGTTTTGACCATAATCCCTTCTCCATGGACTTCTGCACATCTGGACAGGTAGCTATACCCCTCCCCCCCTCAATGCTTCCCCCTCTTTTGTCACTGTTCTCTTTAAGATCACTTCACCCCTTTATTTCCTAGCTCTCTGGTGTGTGGGTGTTGATGTGATATGTCATTGATTAGCTGAATGTATTAGGGTTATTTTCTTAATAAATTACATAAAAGATATTTCCTGTCTGTCATCTCTGCCACTCTGAGAAGGTTCTGACTCTGGTATGGTTGGAGTACGATCCCTAGCTTGTGCACCTGTTAAGCAAATGGTCTCTTAGCTAAATTCCCCCATCATAACTTAAACAGAGACCCAGTGTTGTGGCTAACAGATTAGCAGATAGCCAGGGCAAGTAGCAGTTGAAGAGTTCCCCTGGCCTCTCTGGCATTTTCTGGGTTACCAATACCTATGTAAAGCTAGTCATTTGGTGCTGCCTCTGTAAGGCTGCCACAAGATCATAGTTCAAACAGTGAACACTGACATTGCATGTAGAAAATAGAGAAACCCCAGAACATAAGCAACCTCTCACTACTTCTAGTTCTGCACATGTGTCCCCTCAGCAGAAGGAAAACACAGATACATAAAACTCTAGTCACCTCAGGATTTCTGTGACAAGAAAAGGGGCTTTGAACAACTGGATTGGGCTTTGTTTGCATGGGCACTCATAAACATATGATAGTTTACATATCCCACAAGCAAAATAAAACTACCCCATAGCCAGAGAATTAAGAGTATCCAGTATCAACCTAGACAGTCTCCAGTGCACAAACAGCAGGTTTTTAAACACTGAACATTTTCCAAGCATCACAGAGTCTACTCACAGTTTCACTCCCCAAAATGCTGATGACATTGGCAGAAATGCTCTTGGTGCTAAAGTTGCATACATGATTAAATAGCTGTGTGTGTACAAAGTTCTGCAAAAAGCCTCACATGTAAATGAGTTAAGTCAAAAACATGAAATTTATGTGCATTCACAACAATAAGCAGCATATAATCAGATGAAAATAATTCACCCAACAAACCAAACCATGTCTACTTCACTATTTATTCCTGATATTTATAAGTGGCACTCCTCATAAATGGAATTTAATATGATCATTATTTTCCTACCATTTTACCCACTTGCTACAATGAAATTACCACAATGTTTTTCTTTCTCATTTTATTGTAAAATATAGTTCTGCTGAGCATATTAAATACGTTCTGTTTACATTACATTTTTTCCTCTGAAGGAAATAATACAAGTTCATATTTATGTGTACAGGAATTATGTCATTCTGATGTCTGTCTGTCGTAAACCATTTTATTAATAACCAAAATGTATATTCTTCCTGTGTCTGAAAATGATTTATGGGTTTTAAAAATCTACGACACTTGTTCGTGTTATATTATAAATTTTAACAACACCATTTATTTAAATGCAGTCCTCAGCATGTCCATAAAAAGTTACCATTCCCTATAACTGCATGAGCTAAAAAGCTAGCCAACTGTTATTAAAAGAAGATTTTTGTAGAACCATAAATTTTTCCAAAATAAATCACAACTCAAAAACGAAAAGCCAAAACAATGCATCTTTAATCTATCCTCTTTACTGTCTCAACTAAACTAGAGTCATTCATTCATTAAATTAATTTCTTATACTGTGCACCATATTATATACTGATAATCCATCAATTATCTTCTGAGGATTCACTGGACTCTAAGCCTAGCCACCTGTCATAAACATTGTAAGACTTTGAAAGGGCAGGGGGAGAAGAACAGAAATAGAAATTAAGGTGAAACTGATGCCATTTTTTGGTGGGAAGAGGGCTACTGAAAGCCAACTGTGCTCAGGTATATGCATGCCATCTTCTTCTCTTAAGTCACACAAAGTGGTGGATGCAAGGTGGACTTCCCTGTTGCCACTGATTTTCCCTGTCCACCCTACAGCCATCCTCAGGCTGGAGTTTATGTACTTGGCAATTCTTTCCCTTTGCTCACATTGTACATATGTGGAGGTCCTTCAGATGTGTCGAGTGACTTCATATCAGGAGAGTTATGTATGCACAATGGGATGACACACAGAGTTGCCTTTTATTCCAAAATGAAAATGAAAATGTTGTTGAAGAAAATGAAAACCTTCTATAGCACAGGGATTTGGTAATTGTATTATATCTTTTCTTTGAATTTCAATCCAAATATGACATATTTATGTTGTCTTGCCTTATGTAGCATTAAAATTTAAATAAGACTCCTCTTAAAAGCTTATAGAATACAAGAAGACAGAGACCTGCAAGGTCTCCCTTTTTCCTGATTTTTTTCTATACTTCCTACCCATCAGCCATCCTGCCTCACCCCATATTTAGTTTTCTCTTCTTCTCTACCCTTGGCAGATTCTCCCTGGGAAAAATCTGGCCGAGTTGCATGGCAGAAAATTCACAACTTGCAAGGGATGACTCACTTTCACTGTATCATCCTCCCCACACTACTGCCTCTTTCCCTTCTCCTGGTAACTTCTATATCCTCACCACTCCGTTTCCTTCTCTCCTTCCCATCCACCAACCAATCTACCTTTCATCTGCCATCCCCCAACTTCAGCTATATTTATTATTTATTTACTACATTTATATTTATTGTATTTATTATTTATTTACTACATTTATATCCACAATGGGGACCAAAGTAGCTTACATCATTCACCTCTATTTTATTTTTACAACAATCCTGCGATGTTGGTTAGGCTGACAGTGTGTGACTGGCCCAAGGTCACCCAGTGAGCTTTCATGGGTCTCCCAGAACCTAGTCTGAAACTCTAACCAGTACACCACACTGACTTTCATGGGATGGCTGCTGTTGAATAGTAGCAAACAGCTAGTCATTGATAAGTCATGCAAGCCATATGGTATCAAGTCACCTGGTGGTTGCTACCCAGCCTAGCCCCAATTAGTCATTTCTCAAAGACCAACACAATCCCCTCTATGCCCCCTCCTGCTGCCTTCTACTGACAGAAACCAAGGCTGCAACTGGCAATACTGTTGTGGTTGCATATCAATAGCCACTGAGTATATTTGTTTCTTAAAGCTACAGGTACTGCTTCTTTTAACCTCCCAGGGTTTTTAAAAATAGATTTCAGATTTTTCTGCAAACATAAGGATTTTCTACACTTTTTAGAAAGATCTGTTTTATATGTTCACAGCTCCAGTCTCTGGATTTAAGTATCTACATATTTGGCCATATTGAGAATTAGATATACTGATGCATTTCTTGGCTTAAAAATAAGCCTGCTATACAAAACCAATTAAACAAACCAATTTTGATAAAAAGAAATGTAAAATCTTTCTCCAAGCATCGTATTTTCTTTAAATATACTGATCCCAGATGGTTTTTCTTCTGTTATCTTGAACACAATGTAGCAAAAAAAATATAACTTATATAAATATATCTCTCTTCACCTATGCAAACATTAAAATAAGTGTAATATTGGCATTGTTAGGCAATAAAGCCTTCATGTCTTAGAAGTATCTTTTGTTTCTTGCATTGCGTTCAGGCACAATGTTTATCATGTTCCTCTTATAAGTACAAATGTGAATGAGTTGATTTTGAATAGGAGACTTACCATATAGTAGGGGCTAAATAGATGCCATACTATACCCTCTTAGCCTTTCCCAGTAAAGTCTCAGAATGTGAGTCAGTGTAAGTCTGTACCAACAACTAAAAAACTGTGAAGAGTTAATTCTTCACAGAGCCAGAGAGCCTTGAGTGACAGACTACTCCAGGCAATCTGATTGGTTGGCATCAGCTGAGCAAAAAACAAAAAAAGGTCTAGCGAGAGCTGGATACTGAGGAAAAGTGTGTCAGATTCCTGCCTTTACTGTGATATGTCTATGTCATCTATGAATTGCCCTGTCAAAAAAAGGGTTAGTGCTGACCAATGCTCCCTCTAAGCTGTGGAGTCTTGTGAGCAAAAATTCTACATTGTGAGCGAGCAATTTGGCTACCGCATAAATTACTTTGCTCTGGAGCCATCTGTCCTGAGCTAAGACAAAAATGTGTGAGCCAGAGGCCAAAAACTGTGAGCTAGCACACACTAACTCAGCTTAGAGGGAACACTAGTGCTGACAGAGTCAGATTTCTACCTTGACAGAATGAAGTCTGAGTTCAGCATTAGCTGAGAGCAGTTTGAACACAGACAGGAGTACTGGGGGGAGAGTTTGGCAAGGAAGTGAGTAGTAGAGAAGACTTCCATTCAGGGCAAAGGGAAGGTGAAAGATCTTTGAGAGAAAGAAGATTCCCTACCCAGTCAAATAGGGAGAGTTATTTCTGAGAAGTACAGAGATTCGTGGTCTGGTGTGATTAGGAACTGCCTGTAGAAACCTTAAAAGTCAGTCAAACACTCAAGAAGAGTGCTGGTGTTCCAAAGAGAAAGGGTTTGGGTACTGGGAAAATGGTACCAGCCTTCAGGGCACCAGAAAGAGTCAGCAATTATACAAATAAAGTGTATTAGAGTGTTTGGGAAAACATTGGAAGAACAGCCTCTCAACATAAAGATCTAAGTAACTGTGAATAATTCAAGAACCTCTCATTAGCCTGATATATAGGAACAAAAGTCTGTGCTACTAATAGTTTTACCTCAGTAGTTTCAATCCCTGATTTCATCTGACCTTTCCTTTTCATGTTAAAATAAAATATTTTGTTATTTTTGAATTTTAAAAGCATCTCAACTGCCATTTTCAAGGGTTTAAGTTAAGGATGATCCTATCCCTTTCCTCAAGTTCCTGGGCTGAGCAAATAGCCAAAATATACCTTACTGACAGTGTGTAAAGACAAGGAGGGAATATCTTGCCTCTGAGGGAGGGAAGTGGGCAGGATCCGTCATAGCAGTGTTTTATACTCTCAAGTAATCTAAAAATGCATGTATTACTACTATTATTACCAGGGCTTTTTTTTTAGAAAAAGCCCAGCCGGAACTCATTAGCATAATAGGCCACACACCTGACAACAGAGCTCATTAGCATATTAGGCCACACACCCATGTTACCAGAAGTCTGGTTATCCAGCCACACCCACCTTTTGCTTCTTATTCTGTTTACCTTGTTTGTTGTCAAAACCCAGGGCTTTTTTTGGAGCAGGAACTCCTTTGCATGTTAGGCCACACATCCCTAATGTAGCCAATCCTAATGAGTTTCTGCTGTGGCCTGTTATGCTAATGAGTTCCTGCCGGGTGTGGCCAACTCGGGAGCCAGCCGGAACTCCGTTCCTGTGCGTTCCTGCCCCAAAATAGCCTGATTATTACTACTACTTGTCAGAATCAGATGTTTGACTGGTAGATGGTATTCTGCAATTCAAGATCTAGCCAAGTTTTTGGGAATTGCAGATGTATCTTCCCAGGATTCTTGCTGTTCCAAGCCACACTGTCTTCTGAAACTGAGCTGGGTTTATTTGATCAGTGCCCAGAGTATCCAGTTGTTTCTTGTTCCAAGGGCTCCAATGACCACTGGCACAGTGACAACCTTCTTCTCCCAAAGGCACTCTAACTCTGTTAATAGGTGTTAGTATTTCATAATCTTCCCCGATTCTTTCTTTTCTATTTGGCTGCCTACTGGGATTGCAGTGTCAATGATCCAAACCCTATTTCCCATTTCTTCTACAATTGTGATATCAGGGGTGTTATGCTCTAGGTGTTTGTTCGTAATCCCAAATAATCTTTGTTTCATCATTCTCCATGATCTTTCCTGGTTTGTGCTCCCATGAATTTCTGGCTGATGGTAAGCCATACTTCTTGCAAAGATTCCAGGGCAACATAGCTGCAACTCTATTGTGATGTCAGTTTGGGCAATTTTACTGCAGGCATGAGGGATGAGCATGAACTGGCTCACAAACGAAAGTTTGTCACAAATTTGGCCAGTTTGTGGCTTGCAAAGTGATGTTCGCAACTGAAGAGCCACCACAAACTTCCACAAATTTTGATGCAGTTTATGGCAGTTCGAGGTAGGCTTACCAGTTGGTGGCGGGGGATCCGCATGTCTTCACAGGATCCCTGCCGTGAGGACGACGACACGCGTTGCACCCGCCGTTGCCAGGATGTGACACTACACGTCGCTCTGGCAACGGGACTCCAAACATCCCCGTTGCCAGAGCAATGCATTGCGTCACATCCTGGCGATGGCGGTGCAATGCGTGTCGCCGTCCCTGCGGCAGGGATCCTGTGAAGACATGCGGATCCCCCGCCGCCACTTGGTAAGCCTGGTTCGAGGTAGTTCATGAAAAGCAGAAAGCAGGGGTTTAAATGGTTCCAGGCCATTTAAACTCCTGCTTTCTGTTCTTCATGAAAAACAGCTGGCTCAGCTGTTCAGTTGAAATGGCTCTGAGCTATTTAAATGACTGCTTGCTGCTTGCTATAAGAAATCACAGCAGAAAGCAGGGGATGAAATGCCTCCCAGCCATTTCACCCCATGTTTTCTTCTTACAGAGGCTTTTTGTGGGGATCAGAAAGCAGGAGTTTAAACTTTAAATGGCTTATGAGCAATGGGAACCAGTTATGAACTGGCCTATTGATTCGTGGTTCAACCATGAACCATGGATCAAAGTGCAAAAATGCAGTTCGTGCCCATATCCAGCAGGTACTGATCATGTCGTCAACTTCAAGTGCCCATTTTGGAGCCACTTCCAGGTGTTTTCATTATCAACTTTACTCTTTATGCCTTTCAAACATTGCCCATGCAAATGATTTTCCTTCCAGATTTCAAAGAGAGTTTTGATTGCAACTTTTTTGTAATCTTCTTTGGTTTCCGTAACCTTAAATAAGTCTGCCTTGTACACTTCAACTACAAGATTGTCTTTGCTTTTCCTGGTGTGGCCATTCAGTGCTTGTTTTTCTTCTTCAACTGCTTGCTTCACTTTCGGGAGACCTTTTCCACCTAATTTTCTTGGTAAATTGAGACTATCAGCATCACTTCTAGGATGTAATGAGTGGTACATCATTATTACCTTGTGAGTTTTGCTATCTATTGCTTGTAATTCAGCTTGTTTCTGATCAATAATGCCAGCTGTGTATCTTAGAACTGGGACTGCCCACGTATTGCCATTACCACATTGCCTTAATTTAATTTCATTCACAATATCTTTTTAACACTTTGGTAATACTCCTTGGTTGGCATTTTCATAACGAGTATATGTTTGATGTTGTCAGCTTTCAAAATGCCAAGATATTTGTAGTTTCTTTCAAAGCCCAGTGTTTTGATATTTCTGTTTGGCATCTTGATTTCTTCTTGTTCAACAGTCTTTCCTCTGTTCAATGCCAATGCTGCATATCATCATCACCATCATTTTACATACACATTGTTTTATCCACTTCTTCATTGCTATCCTAAGCACACTAACATCTCGCTAAGTCCACTGAAATCAGTGGGCTTAGAAATGCATAATTCTGTTTAGGATGGCAATCTGAATCTTTCTGTTCAGGAACATTAAACATCTATTAAAAAAAGATTAATGGTCTATCCCTCTCCCAGATTGCTACGCTCACAGGATAAAGATCTTCTGATGGTTCTTGGGCTGAAAAAACATTTGATTAGCCTTGACCAGAGCCAGAGCCTTCTCTGCTCTGGTCCCAGCCTGGTGGAATGCTCTTCCAGCAGAGATTCAGGCCCTGTGGGACCTTTCACAGTTCCACTGGGCCTGTAAAACAACGCTGTTCCATCAGGCCTACGATTGAGGCTGTTAACAGAAGAGAATAAAAACTCTCCCTGAATGACCCTCCTCTTGCTACCTCTGCCTTCTGGCCTTCCTCCAGTGCGCACCTGTAGCCCACCATTCCTAACAGAATGTCAGGACCCACAGCTAAACAATGAAGTACACGCTTTCAGGAGGGTTTTACTTTTATTGAAAAGCCATAGATGCGATAACAGGAACACTGTTAGGAATGGTGGGCTACCTGTGTGCATAATAGGATATAGGGCATTTGTATGCACCCCCCCAAGCAATAACCAAATAGGTGGGCTCCCGCGCGCGGGAGACTGCTGGTCCTTCTAACGGTTGCGAAGCTGGGAATGGAGATACTCCCACAGACAATAGACACCACAATCTCCACCAGTTCAACTTCAAAGATAAGCGTTGCAGCTCAAAAGCAATTAAGCACATGGGAAGGAATGCAAGGCAATTAGAAAACAACTTCACACACATGGCAGCGTAGCTGACAACATGGCCAATTTTTTTCCTTATGAAATTGTATTGTTATGTGCTATTTATTTATTATGACTAGTATTTTAAAGCTCTTTTAATTAATGTATGATTGTATTATAATGTATTGCTACTTGCCCTGAGGCCTGTATTAGCAGGGGAAGGAGACTCAGAAATCAAATAAATAAATTTCCATTTATAATTAACTAAGAAGAAAAATGAATTGGCCAGAAATCCTATAGTTACAACCCCAAATTCCATGCATTCAACATCAGCATTACTACAGTGGTCTTGAAAGATATACAACCACTACCTAGCCAGACACAGACTCTTCTCCAAGGACATTTCTCATCAGAACAATGTTTATGGGGCCTCTTGGAAGATTACTAAGTGGCCTCCCTACTCCCTACTCACACACACTCCCCCCCCCAGGAATGCAATGGCAGACGAGGGCAATGATAAGAAACTGCAACCAGACAGAAGCAGGTAAATCATGGGAGAAAGTTACAGGTTATATATCTTAAGCAAGATACATCATCAGGTTCTGTCAGCAAGCTGCCAAAGTGTTGCTTTTCCTTTGCAGATGTGCATTCCTTTCCCTTCGCTTAATTGCCATTATACTGCATACTGCACTGCGTATCTCTCAAGGCCGCTGGAGGAGTCACTTAGATCATTGCTTTGGCTTTAGGCAGGTAGAGCCATGGGAAGCTCGTACCTGTTTTGCTTGGGGTAGCAGTTGGTTCCCAAGCCTCATGGCACGCGCGGGAACTGTAGTAATTGGGTGGTGCTCATACGAATGTACTATAACCTTCCATGCGCATAGTTAACCTGTCATTCCTAACAGTGTTTCTGTCCATGCATCTATAGCTTCAAATAAAGTAAAACCTTCCTGCAAGTGTGTACTTCTTTGTCACTGTGGGTCCTGACAGGTGCCAACTGTGTTCCTGTTATCAATGGCCCAAGTCTAGCCTCTGTTTGAAAACCTCCAGAGAAGGAGAGCCCACCACCTCTCAAGGAAGCCTGTTCCACTGAGGAACTGCTCTGTCAGGAAGTTGTTTCTAATGTTTAGCTGAAAATTCTTCTGATTTAATTTCAACATTGTTTCTGGTCTGACCTTCTGGGATGACAGAAAACAACTCTGTACCATCCTCTATATGACAGCCCTTCAAGTACTTGAAGATGGTTATCATGTCACCTCTCAGACATCTCCTCTCCAGGCTAAACATACCCAGCACCTTCAACCTTTCCTCATAGGACTTGGTCTCCAGACCCCTCACCATCTTCATTGCTGTCCTCTGGACATGTTCCAGCTTGCCTATACCCTTCTTAAATTCTGGTGCCCAAAACTGAATACAATACTCTAGACAAGGTCTAACCAGAGCAGAGTAAACTGATACCATCACTTTGCATGATCTGGACACTATACTTCTGATACAGCCCAAAATAGCATTTGCCTTTTTAGCTACTGCATCACGCTGCTGCCTCATGTTCAGTGTATGGTCTACTAAGACCCCTAGATTATTTTTGCACATACTACTGTCAAGACAAGTCTCCCCCATCCTATAATTATGCATTTGTTTTTTCCTACCTAAATGCAGACGTTAATTGAAGTTGAAATTCATTTTATTTGTTTTAGCTTAGTTTTCTAGCCTGTCGAGATCATCCTGTATCCTGACTCTGTCTTCTACCATATTTGCTACCCCTCCCAATTTAGTATTATCTGCAAATTTAATAAACATTCCCTCTATTCCTTCATCCAAATCATTTATAAAGATGTTGAACAAAACAGATCCCAGGAAAGATTCCTGAGCCACTCCACTTGTCACTCCTCTCCAAGAGGATGAGGAACCATTCACAAGCACTCTTTGGGTGCAATCTGTCAACCAGTTACAGATCCACCTATCAGTAATAGGACCCAAACCACACTATACCTTCTGTCTGATATCCCTAGTTGACAGATAAACCAAATGAGTTTCCACGTGATTTCATGTCCACATTATTTGATGTCTGATGCCTTTTTCATGACTGTACATGGGAGCACTTGATGAAGCCAGGATTGAATTTAAGGAGCCAATAATAGCATCAGAGTCTGTTAGAGACTTCATAAACTATAAGAAGAAACTTGTTTCCTCATGACTTTGGAAGCCTGGAATACAATTATAGCCTTAATTGTACTTTGTATCAAGGAAAACTTATTTAAATGTACATGGTAATTGCAATAAATGTTCATAAAGCTGCTGAAGTCCATTAGCCTTGACAAAGGTGAAGTCCCATCCTGGTAAAATAATAAATATGTCTGCTCATTCCATATATTTGCTACTGTTTAAAGTCACTTTAAAGAGTAATGTATGGAAAAGTGATATAAGAGATGTATGAGTATATTCAAGTGACCAGCACAGCTACCCCCCGCCACAGGTTAGCTTCACCAAAGACAAAAGTCGTTAACTATTCCACCCATCTGTGGTTCTGTTCTTAACTGTAACTATTCCAAATGTCCCTCCCAAGGTCACATTAGACCATTATCTTTCTGACACTTACCCAGGGCCACTGAGAGTGGGAGACTGTGGGGACAAAATTCCTCATCCAAGTCAGAGGGCTCCTGAAGCCAGTGTTATGCTGCTTTCAGATTGGTTTTTTTAAAATTTGATTTATATACTGCCCTTGACCCCTAAGGGGTCTCAGAACGGTTTACAGGTATACTACTATGTAGTTTTTGTCCTAACTAAGGGCCACAATTCAAAGGGGGAGGGGCTGCCTACCGACACCCAAGCGGCGCGTTTTCTCTTTGTTGATTTTCCAGGTGGGCTTCGGATGCTGTTCCCGGCGCCTCAGGCTGGCCGGCAGCTTCCTCCGGCAGGCTTCTGGTGGACTCCTCCGACGCGCGACTGCTTCTGACTGCAGCTTCCGGCTTCCGTCCCTTAGGCTCCGCCGCGCTGCGTCTCGCCATCGCGCCGCCTCCGCTCCACCTCCATCCGGTTCCGCCGCTGCCAGATCCTTGGGTCACCAGCTGTTCTGCCGCCATTATCGCTGCTACCGCCGCTGCTGCCAGCACTCCTGGCACACACCACCAGGAGGAGGGTGCCCCCTGCCACCTAGGGCAGGTACCCATTTGTCTACTTGCAAATGCTTTTGAGTCGCTGGGTGGGCAGGAGCTGGGACTAAGGCCGGGAGCTCACCCCGGCCGCGGTGGGTCTTGAACAGCCATAGTGGCTGTTCACTAGCGTTGTTACTGCAGGCGTTGTATTGCCTGCGCCACCGCTCCCTTACAGCCCACTTTGTCCTATATTGTTAAAGATATGTATGTGTGTATGAATATAAAATTACAAAATTATACACATGATTTGTATCAGGGTCATATAGTGGTCAGGGACCTATGGTGGTTTTCAGCAGCCCTGAGCTTACCTGTTCTCTGCTAGTAGCTTTTCTGGACCAATCTATTTGGACTCTCTGCTCATGCCCCAGGGTTAGACTATGTTTTTAACTTTCGAGCTCTTTCAGCTATTGACCCCTTCCTTGATCCTATGGTCATATGGTTACTCTAGGATCTTGGTTAAGAGGACTAGGGAAAGGTTTCCACTTTAAAATACATGGTAAACATTATTAATATATATTTTTAAAATGGTAGTAGTTCAGTGTAAATGTTAGAAAATATAATGAAAAAAAGAATTGTATTAATCTCGAGAAGACTCTTTGGGAATCAGAGCTTTATGAAATGCTGGAAGGTTCATGGTTGAAGACAGCAAATCAGAGGGTTCTTTTCTCCACGTTATCACTGTGGGGAAAAAAACATATTCACAGAGATAAGTTTTCTTCAAATAGATAATGCAGCATTTTCTTCTGTGTACATGAGAACTGAAGTATCCTCTTGTGTGAGAATACACATTGCAAGGTAAACTTCACAGGAGTTTCATTAATAATTGTGTGTTCTTACAGGGTTCTTTTTCCTTGCAGCCTTCTGAAAAAAAGCTGTCTTTAGTCAGTTATGAAAATTGTGTCTATCCACTAAATACCATCACTTTTCACTTCTGGAGAATTTTGAATGCATGAATAAAACATATGCTGGATATAAATATTTTAAGATCAGAGGTATTTTCTGCAAAGGTATAGTAGGAAAAACTTCTTTTGGAATATGTCATACTAGTAAGAAGGGGGAGGAGCTGAATGTCCCTTCTCCTTTATACTGAGGTCGAGGTCACAGCAAATTACCTTATATATAAGAACATAAGAACATAAGAGACGCCAATGTTGGATCAGGCCAAAGGCCCATCCAGTCCAACACTCTGTGTCACACAGTGGCCAGAAATACCAGTGCCATCAGGAGGTCCAGCAGTGGGGCCAGGACATTAGAAGCCCTCCCACTGTTGACCCCCCCCAAGCACCAAGAAGACAGAGCATCACTTGCCTCAGAGCCCCTAGCTATACCTTATAAGAACATAAAATATATGATTCACAGCAGTAGATGGCAAGAAAATACACCACCATGTTCCACCAAGGTGTGGTTAAGCCATAACAAAGGTTCATTTATACCTCACATAGGTGCTAGGGTGATCAAACCAGTGCCTAAATAAAAAGTTAAAACAGGAAATACCAGGCACAATGCAATTTAGGGGGTTATTTTTAAAGAAAATTCTTCCCAAATAATTCCCAACTGCAGTATTGAGATTTGTTTCAAGGAATTCTTGTTTAAATGTACAGGCTTTCAGTGTATCCCATTCAGTATAGATTTTTTAAAAATTCTATTTGTACCCCGTCATACACTGCAATTAAATGAGCTTTGTTGAATATTAGCATATATACTTGGTCAACACTGGAATGACAGATAAGAAACCTAAAATACTGACCTGAGATATGGAAGGTAGAAAATGTTAACTATCTTTGATGCATTATACATATGAATATTGTATTTCCATCTAAAAGGCTAATTTACAATCCAATTAACCTGAAATACATTTAGGGTTGGCCTACATCCATATTTGTAGCAACTAATGTTGTTTGGGTCTGCCCCACACTGATATCACTTCTCACCATTTAGACCCTATTAGCCCCCTCCAAGACATGATTACATTTATTTGTTATACAGACAGGGTGGGGAGGCAACTGTATAGGCAGAAAACTAGAGATACCCCTGTCAAGAGTTGGGTGGATTTGGTGGACAGTTTATGTGTGTTTACCAGCTTATTTTCCTACACAGTACACATTCGCTGTCTCACCCATGATTACCAGCAGTTGTTTAAATGAAGAAAAAGGTCATATTGAAATAAACAGTATGATTTTTTTAAACAAAAAAGTTTTACCATTTAGTGTTCATTTGAGTCTGAATGACACACATGAACATTAATGACTGCTGGTCTGTTTGGATCTGTAGTAGTTTGTACATATGCATTGTCACACAGCCCATGGGAGTTGCATTTTTTCACCCCAGCATCATTTAATTGTCTGACCCAATCATGACCTGGGAGGAAATTGAATTCAGTTATTGTATAAGTGCAGACCTGCTAGCTGTCCTGTGAGAAGCATGTTGTGGTTAGGAATGCTCAGTTGGGAACACTCTAACATCATACACCTTCGTCTTTTCCATTTTGTTGTCCACTAGGCATTGTCAGTGTGCCCTCAGCAACCCCCAGAAAGGAACTTTGAAGCTAGACATATAAGAAAACTACTAGGGCAGTTAACTGGGTCCGAGTCAGCCTACAGATTTCCACTTGCCAAATTCTAATATAATATTTCCTGTCCTCTAGGATTCTTAATACGAATTGCATAGCAATATTAATAACACTTCCACCATTTTTTTAAACAAAATAAGCTTTCCTTTTAAAAATTATATGTTCAGACACATTTTCAAATTTGGTAGCAGAACTTAATCTAGTAAATGTTAGCCCACTTTAATGTTCATTTTAAAAAGAAGACTATGACAAGCCCTGATTAAAGAACAAGGAAGATTTGAAATATTAATCAGCTTTTTCCAGACTGAACACATATTTATCAGGTAGCACTAGTTACTCCATAATGTTAGAGTTGCAATTCATCTATCTCTTAGTCCTGTTAGTCTTGTTTTAAACTGTTAAATAAACTCGCAGACTTGCGCATGATAAAACAACATACTTATTACACGTGCAGTGCACAAAGCAAGAGTTATTACAGACCAATAAAGATCATTGTTCTAAAGACCCATTCCACGGGATTTCATTGGCAGCCATGTAGGATTGTAGGGAATGATGAAAGCTCAGTGATAGCAGTAGATAAGAGAGGTTGTATGTTCCATCCTGTGCAGATAGCGAGCATGAGGAAAGATTGTCATCTTTAAACCCTGCAATCTAACCCACCATGATAAATAAAATAAAGGGTAATGTGAAATAGCATTTTTTCCAGGATACCTTTCGGACTTTACATGATCAATGATCAAATTGCCCGTTTGTCAGATTATATTTAAACTACATTTAGGTACTTTGCTCCTTACGTTTTCTGAAAGGATTATGACCGAAGTATGTGGTAGCAGTCAAAAGACACTAAGAATGAAACATTTTGGATGTATTTGAATTTATCAGTTGACTATTAGTTGCATGTCAATCACAACAAGTTAACAGTGAACTAAAGAATCTTGACTTGAAATATACAGCAGTGTGATAAGTGATGCTTAGAAACCTAAGTTGTAAAAAACTCCCTTGAGCTAGCCACAATTCTATAGGAGGGGAGGATCTAGATCAGGAAACTGGCTCATAGAGAAAGCATTAAACACTCCCTCCACTAAGACCACTGCTCCACTGTAACATTAATTTTGCCCATATAAGAAATCTGTTCAAATTCTATTGCACCCTTAGCTGAAAAGGCTGATCTTATTATAACAAGAGCCTTCTGCAAAATGGGAGCTGGCCAGCTGTGCATATTTGGAGTGCACAGGTTCTTGTGATGCACCCAATTCACAAAATCAGCGAACGGTGTGAAGAGGGAAACATGCATTTTTGAATAATTGCTAATAGAATCCTAGAAAATTGCATGAATGGAAGCTGTACCCACATGGAAAATCCATGTGTTTACCAATTGCATGATGATGCAAATTGCACTCTCAAAATGCACAGCTGCTGGGCCTCCCCTGTATGTGAGCAGAGCACTAGTGTAATCTCTGCAGAGAGCTAACAGTAGCCAGAAATAAAAATTGTCTTGTTGAGATGCTGTTTGGGATATACTGACTCATTTCTTTCTATAAGCATAGTACTTACAGTAATGCAGTTTTGATCTAAGTTGTGACTACTGTTTAATTATAGTAT
Source organism: Gekko japonicus (assembly GCF_001447785.1). Lineage (NCBI taxonomy): Eukaryota > Metazoa > Chordata > Lepidosauria > Squamata > Gekkonidae > Gekko > Gekko japonicus. The sequence continues at coordinate 68,935 of NW_015166502.1, forward strand.
TTACATCATCCCAATAATATATACTATTAATATAACTGTTGACAGATATGTGGCAAGAATATGTAATAGGTAATACAGATATGAATGAATCTCAAATGAGCGCAGGAATCATGTGGACTTACAGAAAGTACGGCTGTTCTAAGAAATATGATGCACAGGGATACAAACAAAATAGTAGAAAGGGGTTCCAACTAACATATGCGTTGTGGCTGCCAAATTCCAGGAATCCCATGCCCTACACATATGCTAGGTGAAAAAAACAGAACAAAGTCTCCCTCCCCTCTGAGTTCCAGAGAATGCAAGCATGACAGGGGAAACAGTTCTTGTAAAAAATTCCATAGATTACAAGTATATAAACTAGTTGGAAATCATTTTGGAGTTTGTTTATGCTTTGGTACATGAGCATGTGCAAACAATATTAAGATTACAGGGGCAGAAGAAAGAATATTTCTTGCAAAATTAATGACTTCATAAGAGTTTCACAGAAGGTTTGGTTTCATAATAAAAGAGGTGTGCTTTAGAGAAATACAATGCCTTCTGCAATTTATGGTAATTAACTACCATGAGATAACGCCCAGCACTCAAATAGCACTCTACATCTTCAAAGCACTGTGAAATCAGAAATTAATTGCTAACAAATTATTAATCTACAAGATTGTGGAAGAGCTTGTGGGTGAAAGAATTATCCATATTATTATGTGCATCATAGAATACAGTCATCCTTCTGAATTTTATGTTATAAATAAATAACATCATCTAGTTGAGAAAAGTAAAGATTTCTTTAATTTGCATCTCAGGGAGGTGAGACTTATGGAACGTGATCTGCTTCAGACTGCAAAATACATCAGGAACAAAACTCTGTTTAGATTGTATAGCCTGATGCTGGTTCTGTCCTCAATGATGCAACCTCTTTCATTGTAGAAAGGGGGACAGATACATACCATGTAAAAAGGTAAAGGTTTCCCTCACTTGAAAGCTAGTCGAATCTGACTGTAGGGGGTGGTGCTCATCTCTGTTTCCAAGCCGAAGAGCCAGCGTTGTCCGAAGACATTTCCATGATCATGTGGCCTGCATGATTAAACACAGAGGTGCATGGAACGCTGTTACCTTCCCACCAAAGTGGTACCTGTTTATCTACTTGCAATTTCTTGGTTTCAAACTGCTAGGTTGTCAGGAGCTCAGGCCAGAGACGGGAGTTCACTCCATCACACGGCACTAGGGTCTTGAACTACAGACCTTCCAGTCTGCAGCTCAGCGTATTCACTAGTTTAAATTTCCTTCCATAGAAGCTCTAACCAAATGGGGAGACACTAATCTATATATTCCATCTTTGAAGGACACTTAGCAGAGGTAAGAAAGTAGAGGGTGTGCAAAGATATTCAGTTGATCGTCAGGCTGAATCTACAGACAAGCACATGATTACAAGAGCCAGTTTGGTGTAGTGGTTAAGTGCACGGACTCTAATCTGGGAGAACCGGGTTTGAGTCCCTACTCCTCCACTTGCACCTGCTGATGTGACCTTGGGTCAGTCACAAGCTCTGGCACAGCGGTCCTTGAAAAAGAGCAGTTTGTGTCAGAGTTCTCTCAGCCCCACCCACCTCACAGGGTGTCTGTTGTGGGGAGGGGAAGGGAAAGGAGTTTGTAAGCTGCTCTGAGACTCCAAGTGAAGGGCGGGGTATAAATCCAATCTCTTCTTCTTCTTCTTCTTCTTCAAGAGGTGCTCTGAACCAGACATCATATGTCCACCGATCCTTATTGTAATAATTAAGGCCACCTGTTTTAGAACTCACTTTGACATTGGCAAAAGCTGTTGGAAACTCCCAGTTTAATGTAACAATCTGTATCAGCAAACCCCTTTATCAGAAGGTTTGTGATTTCTTCAGGTGGTCTATGAAGAAACGTTAGACATACTTAATTAGTAAACACCAGTTCCAGTCTCGTAGGCTACTCAGCTGAGTAGCTCTTCTCTATTGTTTGGGAGAAGAAGTATGAGACTTCTTACATACCTTTACACAAGATTACTCTTGGATTCACTGAATTATTGCAAAACAAAAACTGGATTTACTGTATTCCAGGGAAATGTATTAAGTGGAGTGAAGCAAAGCTAAGGGTCTCAAGCGACAAACCTATACACATTGTATTAGGAATTATTCCCAGTGTACACAGTGAGAATTTTTTCTGATTAAACAAACAGACTTTAAAACTTGGGCAGCCAGTTCAGGGCGCCCGTTCGCTCCCCCCCCACCACCTAAGAACGGGAGGGAGCAAAGGGGAGGCTTGCAATGGCTGTCCACCCTTTAAAGTGAGCAGCCCGACGGGTCCACCTGCCAGCTGCTTGCTTTAAAGTGTAGGCAGCCAGTTCCAGACACCCTTTTGCTCCTCCCCCCCACTTAAGAATGGGAGGGAGATACAGCAGGAGGGGAAGTCCAACTTTCTGTGTCGATCCATTGCCCTGCCTGTATCGCACACACGCCCTGCGCCCTGCCATGGCAGAGAGGCAAGCAGGGAAATGGCTCCCGCCATGCATTTCCGGGGGCGAATAAGGAGCCTTCTCTCATCTCCACACAGGGGAGTGGATGCAGGCAGAAGGGCCATGCTCCACCTCAACGGGAGCCAGCCACGCAAATAAAAAAGGAGCCACTCCTATCTTTATATCTATTCCACCCGGGTTCCAGGGATGTAAATTGTCATGGGGGGGGGAACAGGAGGAGAGACACTGAAGAGTGCTTACAAAGGAGAGGGGTAGGTGAGAGAGGGCTGGCCTGGCCGGCGGAAGCGGGAACATTTCAACGCCAGCAAGCCTGGGAGGGATGTTGTCACTTGACTGGAATCTTCCTTCCTATCGTTTTTCTGCCTCTCTTTCTGTCTTCTTTCCTTCCTTTTGTTTTTCTTTCTCTCTTTCACTCCTCACTCCCCATCTTTTTTCTACCTCTCTCTTCCTTCCTTTCTCTCTTTGTTTCTCTCTCTCTTTCTGTCTCTCTCTCTCTCTTTCTGAGATTATATTTGAATAGTTTCTATAATTATTTTCTTTAAAGAGTCGGTCTGCTCACAATTTTAAAACTAGCTCCATAGCAAACACATGGTAACCCTGCAGGGTTTTCAAGGCAAGAAACATTCAAAGGTGGTTCACTATTGCCTGCTTCTGCATACCAACTCTGGGCTTCCTTTATGGTCTCCCATCCAACTACAGACCAGTGCTGTCTGTGGGAAAAGAAAGTATATCCTTAACCCTGGCTGTCTCCACCTACTTTCAATGTACCAACAGTCAGACTGCAAGGCCTCTGTTGAGCTCCAATTGACATTTTGGGGGAAAGTGTGTCTCTATTTTATTTTACTTGTGTCTGTATATCCTTGATTGAGAACAGTTGTGGTTTTTTCATGGTGGGGGAGGGGCTGCTTCAACCACTCCTAAGCTCTTCTTTCAATTTCCATTTCATTTTTAAATGGTAAGCCCAATGCATGAACAAGGGGGACATGCAGATCAGAGGCCTTTTAAAATTTCCTTTTGCCCTGTGTGCAGCTCAGAAAGAACATTGGCAAGAAATGTGCATTCTATACATGTTCATGCTCTTCATTTTGCTGTTACTTAAAATGGTGTGGTACAGTTTCAAAGGTACAACTAACTGGGATGTATAGAAGGAATGGCAGGATTGCCCATTGGAAACAATGGGAGAGGCTTGAAGGCCCATTGGAGATAATGGGAGTTAGGAATGCCAATTGACTTCCATGGACTTCACTGAAATACATTGCAACACAAAAAAAGTTGCAAAGAAAATATGGAATGGTTTTTCCATTAAGGTCTTTGGGCCCAGATAGGCTACTCTGGGACTAAAATGACAGTCCCCACCCAGAGTGGAATGATGATCCCTAGCAACAGAATCTGTGCTGTGGGACTGGAATGACAGGTCACAGTGTGGAATGACAGGACAGCCCCTGGGAATAGGCTCAGTGCTCTGGGACTGGAATGACAGGTTGCAAAGTGGAATGACAGCCCCTGGGAATACGTTCAGTGTTTTGGGACTTGTACTCACTTGTAGAATATGAGTTTGAAGTGAGAAGAAGATTGCTGCTACTCTGAACTCTGTACATTGCTCATAAATTGAGGGTACAGCAACTGTTTAGTATTCTGGCTCAGAGACTTCAGCCATGCATTTACCAAACAAAGGCATCTGTGATGCCATAATTTAGTAAATTGCAGTACAAAGTCACTCATATGAATAAGGCAGAAACAAGACTGATGTAAATGAATGTCCAGGAAAACTTCTAAAATGTTCCCCTACAGGCTTTTCTGTGTTGTCCTCCTTACTTTCAAATTTGTGACCATTTGTTTGTCTTATACACATGGTATGTATATTTGCAGATCTTAAAGTGACTATTCTAAAAGTGAATTTAAATAAAGGACACAGCAGGAGACCACTGAGATACCACTATAACCACTGGCCCACTCGCACCTTTTCCTGGGTTTAGCCCAGCCCAGGGGCATTGCTAGGGGGGTTCCCAAGGGTTCCCAGCCCCCACCCTAAATTTCTGGGGAGTCCCTTCCTAAATCCCACATGGCTCCACCTCTATAGATAGTGACAATGGCCTGTAATGTCACTGGCTCCTCCCTATTATGTCACTGGGCCCCGGTTCTTTTAAGGACCTAGCATAGCAATGTCTCTGGCCCAGTTCTAGCCCCCCCCCCTCAGGAAATTGGAAAGTCTATGCCCTTGGGTGTAAGTCAGAGACAAAAAGCGCTTTGCAAAAAAAAAAATGCTGGCTGTGGTCACACGCAACATTAGCCACGCAAGAGATACGGAAGACAAGCGGAGTTTCCGGTCGCGATCTCACCAGCACATCTGGGAAGCATAGCGCTTCCGTGGCACAAAAGTCTATGCCCTCGGGTGTAAGTCAGAGACAAAAAGCGCTTTGCAAAAAAAAATGCTGTTTAACAAAAGTGCAAAAATACTCATGGGAAAATCCATAAATTAGTAATTTCTCTATACTGTAACGAAAGCAAAACAATAGACATTTCTGTGCTCAACTATAATATATTTATTAATCAAAGAAATTCCCGTCAGTGTTGCAAGGTAGTGTGTGGCAACCTGAAGGAGGGTTGGGGGGCAGCATCTGGGAGGAGGAAATTTAACAGAAAATCCAGGTACTTGCATGATGTTCTTTTCATAGTGTTCCTGGTGATTCCTAGAGGAACCTGAAAGTGTCAAAGAGTACCTCTGGAAATCATCAGGAACTCTAAGGTAAACCCAGAAGTTCTTACCACAGTTTCAGGTTATTCCTAGAGCTACCACTCGCACTTCCGAGTAACTCTATGAATCACCAGGAACTCCATGGCAAGAACTTCTGGTTTTACTGTAGAGTTTCTCTTGATTTCTAGAGCTACCCATTGTCAATACTGGGTAGCTCTAGAAATTATCAGGAGCTGTATGGTAAGAACTTCAAGTAGTTGAGGCCTTTAAAAAAGTTTTCTCTTCTTGCTGCTTTTAGCAGTGGTGGACAACAGAACCTGGGGGAAGGGGATCACCCACCCCCACAAGAGGCTTGGCAGCCCTAATTCTCTTCAAGTTCTAGGCAAAACCAAAAAGGTATATCGATAGATAGACAGACAGACTGATTGACTAACAGACAGATTTCCCCTTACTACATCCTTGAACTCTGCAAACAATTTTATCTAGGTGGCTGAAAATAAAAGCTCCTATTTCTTCTTAAGAAGTAATGTTACTCCCATTTTTTCAATAGGGCTTGATTCCCAGGAAAATGTATTTAGGAGGGGAGTATTAAAAGTGCTGCAAACTGAAGCAAAGTTACCATAAAGGAACTGTTGAAATGTAGTAAGACACAACTTAAGATATTTAATGACTGGACCCAATCACATGCGATGTTTCTTTTAGACCCATTTATGGCAATAACAATGTAAGGGGCAAGTGTTAGATTTCCAGTGGCATAAATTCCTTATGTAATTATCTTTAATGCATTTATGTTTTAAAATGACATATTAGGGACTGGATGGTTATCACATAATCATATCACCTGACTTACTAATTAAATTCCGTTCTTTAAAATGAATTAGAAAAGGCCTCTCTTCAGTTCTTGTCTTGCACCAGAGGTTGAAGCTCAAGAGTCTGAGACTCAAGAAAATGATACATGATGTAGCATCAGGAAAACAGGATCCTCACGTTACCATAACTGCTTTTTGAGCGTTGCCCTTCATTCAAATGTATCACTTCCCTGATCAAACAAGGTCAAAGGGGGAAATATAGAATGTGATTACAGCATCATGACTAGGGATGTGCATTCGTTTCGTCCGAACTGAATGCACCCCCGAAAATGGCCCATTCAGGCCCCTTTTGGGCTGCTGATGGCCGATTCAGATTCTCTGATCTGAATCCGCTTGCTGCTGAATTGCTGCCGAAATTCGGCAGCAATTCACCCCCATTATATCCTATGGGTCATTGAAGTCAATGGTGAAAACATAGGGTATATTCTGGGGGCTGGAGGGGAGGCGGTTTGAGGAAGAGGCTCCATACTCGCAGGGTAGCTGCTGGAGCCTCTCCCCAAGATACCTACCAAGATTAAAGAACATTGTATTAGGTGGTCCAATTCTACGGGCCCCTAATATGTTGCCCCCATCCCCCCCTTGTTCTCTATGGTGGGAACAAGAATTACATTTTTCCCACGTTGCTGTTAGTGGCTCTGGGAGGGAGGCAGTTTGAGGGAGAAGCTCCATATTTTCAGGGTAGCTTAGGGAGCCTCTCCTAACATAAACCCCCATGTCCCAAAGCAATTGGACCAGTGGGCCCAATTCTACAGGCACCCAAACAGGTCACCCCCATTACCTCCATTGTTTCCAATGGGGAAACCCGGCCTGCAGCATTGAAAGCAGGCAAGCAGGCAGCACCCAGCAGTCAGACTCTCCCAGAGAATCTCAGGGAAAGTGAACTATCTTGGTAGGTGCTTGTTTGCCATGAGAACAAGTGGCACACACAAGAACAAGTGGCACTGTGGCAGTGCAAGCATGCCACAGTGCCACACAGAAACCCCAAAAGACCAATGGGGGGGGGGGAGAGGCCAGTTTCAGCCAATTGCTGCATGCATGTGCAGCCGGCAAGGTTGGTGGTGTTGCTTTGCATACCACCTTCCTTGCTTGGGAGGGTGGGGAGAGAGTCTACCCAAGTCTACCTTGGCCTGACCTGCTATATCCCTGGACTTCTGGTTGTACCATCAATTTACACAGGGCAGGGCCTGTATAAATGTTTTTCCTGTTGGTCTTTTGGGGTTTCTGTGTGACAACTGCAACTCTGGGGACACAGGGGAAGGGAGGGGAAAGACTGGGGAAGATATAAAAAGGGCAGACATGGGAATGGTGGGGAAAGGATGAGGGAAGGGGCAGAGCTATAAAAGGGAGACAGGGAGAACCAGCCAGGGAGGAAAGACTGCATGGAATGGATGGAGGCTCCTAAGGGATGAGAGAAGGATGCTGAGGGTGTTGCCATTCTGGCCAGCTTACTCCCAATTTCTGAGGCCAGTAGGGATTCATAGTAGCAAGGACAATGGAGGAGGAGCAAGAACCCCTCCAAGCACAAGTCGACACTCACAAAAGTTTGTACTTCTGTCTGTTTCAAACAGTTTTATCATTGAACACTGTAACTATATTTTATGTTAGTTCTTTGTTATATAACTATTTCTTTCAATATAATATGCTCATTTATGGTGACTTTATAAGTTGAACAGTGAGATCTGGGGTTTAATTACTCACAATCAATTTTTTTAAAAACTCTCAGTGGTGGCGGTCACATGCGCAAGATAATGTGAGGGGGAAGTGAGGCTATTTCCCCTTGAGGAATTTGACCTGCAGTTGTGCAATCACACAGTCCTTTGAGGCTGCAGGGGCAGCCTGCCACCGCATGATCAGACGCAACCATGGGTGAGCCAAAAAATTTTTTTTGCTATTTGTTCCCAATGCACTTAAACAGAGAATCGATTAATCACATCTCAGCACTGAGGGCTCCTATGGAGGGTGCGATGATGCGCATACTGAGAAGGGGGGGGAACAACAGCATAGAATTGGGATGGCCTGATCAGACCATCCTGATGCCATGAGAGCGCGCTGGAGTGATCACACAGGGGAAAGTCTGTCCGTGGCTCGTTGCAACCTGTTTGCTATTGGACTTTCCCTGGTGTCTTTTTACTCCGCATCTGCGGTAAAGCAAAACAGGTTGCTGTTGGGGGCGGGGTGCTTCCCAGATGTTTGCATCTGATTGCGCCCTTTAAATCCGCCTGGCATTCGCTCCTATGGCACGCCTAGTTGTGTGTGTGATCACAACCAGTTTCTTGTTTTTGTCTCTCAAAACAACTGGGCAGAAATGCTGGAAATAAAAGCCCAAAGCAAGCAATAAATACTTTATCTGCATTATATTCATGCCCATGTTCCAAGATGGTATCCAAGTTATTCTTAAATACAGAGCTGAAAATGAAACTGTAAAGTATCTCTCAAGCAAAATTGATTTTTCTATTTTCTTTGAATATTGCAAAGCGTTGTTTTAATTTGGACTGTTCCTTTTTATGTCTTTGCAACCTAGTATTGCATTGCTAGCTGCTTTGAATCTGAGGGTATAAGAAAAGACATAAATGTTTTAAACACACACACACAATTTTACTATATGCTTCAAAATAAAATGTGACCTGCAAATTGTATTATTTCGAGACAGTGTGATACCGTGTGTGGTGTCTCTACATGTATGTAGACGGCTGAGGGGTGACATGATCGAAGTTTATAAGATTATGCATGAGATAGAGCAGGTTGAGAAAAAAGTACTTTTCTCCCTTTCTCACAATACAAGAACTCATGGGCACTCAATGAAATTGTTGAGTAGTCGGGTTAGAACAGATAAAAGGAAGTACTTCTTTACCCAAAGAGTGATTAACACATGGAATTCACTGCCACAGGAGGTGATGGTGGCTACAAGCATGGACGGCTTTAAGAGGGAATTAGATATGTATATGGAGCAGAAGTCCATCAGTGGCTATTAGCCACAAGGTACAGATTGGAACTCTCTGTCTGGGGCAAGTGATGCTCTGTATTCTTGGTGCTGGGGGGGGAACAGTGGGAGGGCTTCTAGTTTCCTGGCCGCACTGCTGGACCTCCTGATGGCACCTGGTATTTTTGGCCACTGTATGACAGAGTGTTGGACAAGATGGGCCACTGGCCTGATCCAACATTGGCTTCTCTTATGTTCTTATGTTCTTATTTATATATGAGCCCTGTGTGAAAGAGCTTAACCTACCAAACTGGAGACAATGTCAAACAAAAATAGCCAGACATAAGAAAGAAACTTATCTTCTGCCCTTCACTCTTGTCCTAGTAGGAACCCCTGACATAGGTTTTAACACCTGATTAGAGAGAAATGTGTCTAAATCAGGACTAAGAGAACCTCACAGCATTTTAGAAATCTGTGACAAGTATGTGTTTGTGTGTTTGGGGGGGTGAAAGCAGAATAACAGAAACAGTTAATGAGTGCAATAAAATAAATTCAATTGGAAGAATATAAAAGTATGACTATGGAGAAGACTCAAGGAGATCAAATCAGTTAATCCTAAAAGAAATCGAGCCTGACTGTTCCCTGGAAGGACAGATACTGAAGCTGAAGCTCAAATACTTTGACCACCAAATGCAAGGGAGCACTCACTGGAGAAGAACCTGATGCTGGGAAAGATTGAAGGTAACAGAAGAAGGGGACAACAAAGGATGAGATGGTTAGACAGTGTTACAGATGCAATGAACATGAACATCAAAATGCTTGTAACTCTTATCTCTGGCATAAATCACTTTGGCCACATGTTTTTTTGCTTTGTTTTACAGGAAGAAAAAAGATCATCCACCTTAAGATTTACAAGAGATAACTTCTATTCAAAAAACTAGAGCCAGGGAGCCTTATAAGAGTTCCTGAGTGTTAGGCACCTATCCAGGCACAGGCTTCTATAGAGCTAAGATGAAATTCATAACAAAGGGCAGACAATGAAATGCACCTGGGGAGCCCTCTGATTTCCCAAAGGAAAGAGGACTGTACTCTATTTACAGAATTGTCTACAGCAGAAATCTATATAGGGACACCATGCAAAAGTTGTGAAATCACCATTGCATTAAAAACTCTAATAGCAACTGGAATATAATGTGCCCCATTAGAAAAAAAGAAATGCAAAATTGCTTTCATAGTAGACATAGATTTCTGAGTGACCAATTGTTTACGACACCTCCAGGACAAGGTAGAATGAAATAAAACACCCAAATACCTGAAAGAGGAAATCTGCAAGCTCTTATGCCCATTAACTATCCCGTGTTTCTCTTTTAGTCAACCTGAGCACCAGAAAGAGCAACTCGCCCATAGGGGTGCCGGTAGGTTGCCCCACCCCATAATATATATGTGGCCCTAGTTAGAGGACAACAAAAATGGTGACTAGCACCGAACTGTAAGCCGCTCAGAGACCCCTAGACAGGGATTCGAGCGGGATATAAAGTTGATCGAATAAATAAATAAATAAATAAATAAATAATTTTAGTTTTAGTAAAGTTAATACCTCATGCAAACAATATTATGGAACCTTTTCAAAGCCAAAAGAAGACCGAGCTGGGTTCTGGAAAATAAAACTGAGTCATCTGTGTAAAGTAAAATGAGGACTGAAATTTCCAGTAATTTAGGCGAATGGAGAAAAGGATCAGTAAAAAAACCCCCAGCAAATCAGACAAATACAAGCTAAATAAAGATGGTGCTGAAACGTGTTGGAATACACAAGGTCTATAGTGCACCTACTTTAAGAAGATCAGAAGACCAACCTATAGGGGACAGCTGAAGGACTGCTAGTCAGCATAGCTAGATTAGGGATTTCCCACATTTTCAAACCATGTCCTTCCTGTCTCCTGATTGGCACTTTGGAGACTTCATGCTCCAACTGAGCTCACCCCCCTTTTGTTCCTGTCTCTTACTGCAGTTAGTTAATTAAGCCTTTCTCCCTTTCCTCTGGTCTGTCAGAATTTATTTCTTCTTTAATAAACTGAATTCTTTTCTTTAAACTGTTGGTGCTCTGTTCCTCTGCATGTTTAAACTCTGCCAACAAAAGGCACCCCTGTCAAACCTCCCAGACAACAGGGAAGGAAATAGTTAAGTGATTCTCACTATTAAACCACACTTGGGCAGGAGAATCAGTACAGAGATTTTTAATTAACCACAACAATCTCCTGTCAATTGTGGTTTGCTTCAATTTAGGCCATAGACAGGTTCTAGATATGGAATTGAATGCATAGGAAAGGTCAATAAAGGCTGCATTTACAAAGCCCTTCCTCAAAATGGCATACTTACTAATCAAGTGGGATAGCACATGACAATGATTGGGCATACTATGTCCCTTATGAAATCTCACCTATTCTGGGCCAATGACCTTAGAATCAGCCATCCAAGACTGAAGTCTGCTCAACAAAAGTGCTGCATACATCTTACCTGTGACTGACAACAAACAAATGGATTGAAAATTCATAGGGTTGTCTTTATCTCCAGCTTTATGGATTGGGACGATTATACTAGAATGCCATTCAGGAGGAATCTAGTAGGAACCAGTTCTGTGGTTAACCCTTTCCACTTCCCCATATCTAGTAGAGTGGGCAACACTTGTCTTTACCTTGGTTATTTGCAGGTGTCAACACAGTTCATACAGTAACCATGGTTGAAACTCTTTCTTTTGATCACTGCAAATACAGTTTGAGACAAACTGCAATACAACATGCTTCATGAGTGCATCTGTCACAGTCTGTTCTTTTAAGTGGTTATGCTATCACATACGTTGAAAAAGTATCATGTGCTACCAGCCAATACTGATATCCAATTGCATTTCTGGTAGTGGGCCTTTCATTCCAACTTGAATGAATTCCCCTGGTTATATAGGTTGTGTCTTATCCTTTCATTTCTCTTTTGCCTTACTGGTGCTTTCATTTGGTGGCAGATGAAACAAGACTGCACTCATTCTGCAACATCCTTTGCCATATCAATATGAAAACGGATATCTGATGAAGTGTCTTCTCATATCCCAAGTTACCTATTCTTGCATCATCATATTGATGTTCTGATACTATTTTCTGTTAAGGGGGGTCAGTTGGAAACAGGATCAGTGGATAATTTTCCTGATTGGGACTAAATATCCCTATCCTAGGTTTCTTGCAAAATATCCTTGCACTGCTCCCAGTCAATGTCCTCCCAGGATCAGTTTACATCTATTTTCAGTGATCTTAAGTGGCTTAGAGCAACCACATTTTGCTTTCTAGAACTGTGAATGTATATTAGACAGTTTGTTGATATATCTTCAGAGAAAACCATCTGGGTTATGCTTTGTAAATAACCACTGTGAAGCACTGTGGTCTATATAAACTGTAATTCCATATCCAGGACACGGGGTTGACAAGCTTTGCTACCCTCCACTACACCTAAACATTCAGGTTCCAGCCACCAAAAGCTACTAGTCAATATCTTCCCAGTTCATCTGTTTGTTCCAGTGAAAATCCTACTGCAGCCTTTGAGGCATCAGAGGTTATTACAATAAATGGGTGGGAGGGATCTGAGCATTTAAGGATTACATAACTGAGCAGAACCTCTTTCAGCAACTCAGATACTGCCTGCTGCTCTGCCTTCCATACAAAGTTGTTCTTTGTTAGCTGGTTGTTAGCTGTTACAGAGGTGCTGAGAAATATTTTCAAATCTTCTGGAGAAACTGTAGCACCCAAGGAATCTTTGCACCTCACCCACAGTGTTGGCATCTTCCAGTTTTTTAATCACATCTAGTCTGGAGTTTGGGGCTCCAGCTCATTTTTACTGACAATGAAGCCCAGTAAAACGATGCAATTTGTTGCAAGCTGTCTCTTATTCCCTGCCAGTTGAAATCCAGACTCTTTTAATCATTTCAGAATCTTTTCCAGGCTGACCAAATGTTCCTCCCATGTTTTATGGAAACAAATGAAGTTATCTACGTTAAGTGAGAATGTCTTCAGTTTTTAATACTCCTATAAAGGCTGTCTATGACTATTTGCTACATATTCTCTACCTACCTACCTGAGTCTCTCCTTGAAACAGGAAGATTACTGGATTTCTATACAGATAACACATGCATACAATTTCAAAACTTAGGCAAAATCATTGTATTTGAAGTTTTATATACACTTTTTCAGTGATGTATTCCATCATCTTTATTTTTCTGTTTCTGTCACTTTTGTTTCATTGTAATTGGTATCAACTAACAAGACACCAGATTTCATTCTTGCTCCAACCCGAGGGTCAGTATTTTAAAATCAAAATTTAAGGATCCTAAACTTTAGCCTTTCTTTACACCTTCCAATTCATGTAGGTTGAATGCATAGAGGATCAAAGCAGGATCATTCCCTCCCCAATGATTTGATCATGCATTCAGCAAAAGATCTCAACAGAGCCAGACCACTACACAGTGTGTGTCCAAGGTGACCTTTGTAAAAAGCAGGCTCTCAGATCGTATCTACAGAGCATGTATGCACATAGTTCATGCATGAAGGGCTTGTTTTGCACTTTTGGCTAAAATTGTGAAGGGCCAAGCTTGTTTTTGTAGACCTGTTTCCCTAAGTTTAAGTATGAATAAGGTTTAGTCATCAGCTTTCCAGTGTTGGTCCCACAACTCAAAATGAACTCTGTGGCTGCTTCTAACATGTCTACAAAGGCAAACCACCTACCAGAGAGGAAAACAATGAACTGATAGCCTGTCAATCATAGAAAGATGCCTGAGGCCAACTAGGAAAACTTTAAAGCGTTTGCAGCATAAGGCAAGAAAGAAGGTAATGCTGAGCTTCCTTCTTAAAGGAACAGGGGCCCTAGACAATAAAGGAATATGCTGACAGACAATATAAAAAGTGTATTCACTTGTAGAGAAACTAGCATCTTGTTAGATTCTTTGCTTTTCTAGATCATGTTTTAGAAAAGAATATTTTACTTTTGCAGGAACATGCAGAAGACTTGAGGCCACACAATGTATTTTGCTGACATAATGATCACGGGTTTAGGGAGACCTGGATAAAGAAACAATCATATTATATCACTTCAGATGAAACTGTTTGGAACAAATACAAACAATTGGGAGTTCAATAGAATTGATCAAATATATATGTAATACGGAGTTCATAATCAACAAGCTCATGCTCAGAGCAATAGAAATGGCGTTTTTGCGTATATTTGGACTGCCTAAATCTTTGTTATATGTACTTCAAGTTCCAAATCCTTGATTATAGCCATTATCAATTAATGCTTTCAGCAATTATTCTGGTCTGTCAAGTGTTTTCCAAAACACAGATTATGCTTTAAAACTACCTTATTATGTAATTGGAATTCTTCCTATGGATAATAAGCCACCCAAAGGTTACTGATTTGGAACCTCAATGAATTCACAGCAAGCTATGAAAATGACTCAAGGTCCTGACTCCGAATCCCTTGCTATAAACATGAAACAAGCCTGCTTTTCATTTAGTCATTTATATGTAAATTTGTTAGTGAGCCATCTATCTCAATGACAGAAAAAAGTATATCTTGATAATTATCTTTTTGTTAAGCACATGATAATGAACAATAATTGTAAAATTAAACATCCCTGATGGCACTTAAAATCATTACATTCATTGTACAAAAAATGCAATAATACTGCAAAGTAATCTTCTCTTTGCAGAAATCAACATAAATATGTGCTTATAGTGAATTAAGCAGATAACTTTCAGCTAGCCACATTCTACTGGTCAAGTAAATAGAGGACATGATTTGGTGTTACTGAGGATATTGTACCTCTAACAGTGCGCTTCAATCTTCAAAATACTTCTTTTGACTGATGTTTCTGAAAGGCTCAGATGCCCTATGCAGATTCTAGAAAACATGGAGATACCTAAAAGGAGAAATAACTGTGAAAGATATAGATTCCCTCCTTTCCCCAAAAAAACCTTCCAACTTATGTGGTAAGATGAATTTAGCAACAAAGAGCTTGTACATTGTGTGTGTGTGGGGGGGGAGATCCCAGAAGTTAATATCTGAGGGGAGTGGCAAACAAATGTTTGAATTGCATTTTATCACAAGAAAACACATCTTCAGTATAAAACAAATTCTAAGACTGAACAACAACAGAATGAGGATATGACGCACCATCCACTTCCCTCCCTCAGAGGCAAGATTTTCTCTCCGTTTTCCCCATCTTTACTGTAACACCCTAGTAATGTGTTTTCTTCTTGCTGAAGAACTCTGGCTGTCCCACCCTGTCACAGTATGATATGTTGGCTGTTGCCTCTGCCCAGGAACCTGAGGAAAGAATCAGGAGCCCGCTTTAACTTAAACAACTTAAATGGCACTTGGGGCATTTTCAGATTCAAAAATAACAAAATATTTTATTTAACATAGAGAGAGAAAGTCAGGTGAACACAGGGGTTGATATTTCTGAGGTAAATCAATATAGATAACTCTGAGGTAACACCAGTACATGCACAGACTTTAGTTCTTATGTTTCAGGCTAATGAGAGTTCCTTAAGGTTTTCACAGTGAAGTCCGCCACTGCATTGAGTGGTTTTTCTTCCAGTGTTTCCCCCCAAACACTTCAGTACACTTTCTTTGAGTATTTTATAACTATTTTGGTTTCCAGAAGGCTGGTGCACTCTTTAACTCTTTCCAGCACCCAAACTCCTTCTCTTGAAATACCAGTACTTATCTTGAGTTTTTAACTGACTCTTAAGGTTTCTACAGGCAGTTGCTAACCACGCCAGACCAGGGATCTCTGCACTCTTCAGATTTAACTCCCTGTTGACTGGGTAGGGAATTTTCTTCTCTCTCTAGATCTGTCCCCTTTCGTTGGCCCAAATGTGAGTTTCCATCTAACTACCCACTTGTCCTTGCCAACTTTCCTCAGTTCTCTTGTCTGTGTTAAACTGATCTCAGTCAGGGCTGAATTCTGAATGAATCTTCCTCCTCGTCATTCAGCTCTAAAGTTTCTCTCTGCTTAGCTGATGCTAACCAATAAAATTGCTTAGAGCAGCCTGTCACTCAGGGCTCTCTGTTTCTGTGAAGAATTAACCCTTCCAGTTCTTTAGCTGTTTGTGCAGCACTTCTAAGCTTTTTAAAAGTGCAGTCCGTCACAGAGGACTTGAATGGTATGTGTTCATTTACAGTGCAATCCTATGTAGAATTATTCCAGTCTAAAGATATTGACAATAATGACTTCTTATTATGTTTATATAATAAACATTTGAATTTTACAGCAAATCATATAATTTCTATATTTAGGTTGTGGTCACACGCGCAAGATAACGTGTGGGGGGGAAGCAAGGCTATTTGTTCCATTTCAATTCGACCCACAGTTGCATGGTCACACAGTCCCTGTGAGCTGCGGGGGCAGTCCGCCACTGCGTGATCAGATGCACCCATGGCGCACACTAAGGAGGTTGCCACATGTTTCCATTACACTTCAACGGGGGACTGATGAATCACATCTCCTCACTTAAGTGTTCCCTATGCAGTGTGCGATGATGCGCACACTAAAACGGGGGGGGGGAACAATGGCATGGAGTTGGGATGGCCTGATCAGACCATCCCGACACCATGAGAGCATGCTGGCATGATCACACAGGGGAAAGTCCGTTCCTGGCCCATAGCAAACCATTTGCTACTGGATTTTCCCTAGTTTTTTTTTTTTTTACTCCACTTCTGCGGCGGAGCAAAACGGGTTGCCAATGGGCACGGGACGCCTGGCAAATGTTCTCATGTGATTGCACCCTTAAAATCCACCCAGCATTCACGCCTATGGCATGGCTAATTCTGTGTGTGATTGCACCCTTATTATGTATTTACTTCATTTATAACCACATTTCTCTCTAGTAGGGACCCATAGTGGCTTACATTACTCAGTTCACTTCCATTTTATCCTCACAACAACCCTGTGAGGTAAATTATGCTTAGAGTGTGTGACTGGCCAAAGGTCACCCAACAGGCCTCCATGGCAAAGTGAGGATTCAAACCAGGGTCTCCCAGATCCTAGTTTGACATTCTAACCACTGCACCACACTTGTTCTCTTGATGTCTGTTATATTATTTACATAATGTATATTATGTATATATATCAGTTACATATTGAAGATGCTGTTTATAGCCTATTTTGATTCATGTTTGGTGTAACTGTCGTTGGAAGGAAGGCTGCATGGTGAAGTCCTATCCTGTCAGATCTTGGAAGCTAAACTGGGTGAGTACTTTGAACAGACATCACCAAGGAAGATTCTGCAAAGAAGGGCAATGTCAAACTGCTTCTGCTTTTCACTTGCCTAGAAAGCCCATTACTGGTGTTGCCATAAGTTGCCTGCAACTTAATGGCACTTTACACACACAAACATATGTCTTCTGAATTTATTCAAACATTTCACACTACTTGTCTCAGCAAGGTGATCAAGCTTAACTTTATATCTGTCTATCTGTCAACTATCTATCTGACTGTTGTATGTTATGATTGAAAAAAGAGATCCAAATATTTTTTAAAATTGTGAAAATCAGGTTACATTGCTTAACTATTTGAAGTTATTTACCAAATAGATTGGCTCATACTTAAGATCTGTATATAATAGTCTGATCTGATGAATATTTTAAAGTAATATTAAAGATTAAATTAGATGACATTTTTTTCTGGAGGAATTTATTTATTTAGAATCATAGAATCACAGAGTTGGAAGGGGCCATTTGGCCATCTAGTCCAACCCCCTGTTCAGTGGAGGATCAGCCTAGAGCATCCCTAACAAGTGTTTGTCCAGGTGCTGCTTAAAGACTGACAGTGAGGGGGACCTCACCACCTTCCTAGGCAGCTGATTCCACTGTTGCACAAATCTTATTGTAAAAAAAGTTTTTCCTAAGATCCTAAGTGTGTAGACTCTAATCTGGGAGATCCACTTGCAGCTGCTGGATGACCTTGGGCAAACCATAGTTCTGTCAGAGCTGTTCTCTCAAGGACAGTTCTGGAAAGAGCTCTCTCACCCCTGCCTACCTCACAAGGTGTCTGTTGTGGGGAGGGGAAGGGAAAGGAGTTTGTAAGCCACTCTGAGACTCTTAGTGAAGGGCAGGGTATAAATCCAATCTCCTCCTCCTCCTCCTTCACCCATTATTGCAAGTCCTATCCTCTGCTGCCAATAGGAACAGCTCCCTCCCTCCTCTAAGTGATAACCCTTCAATACCTAAAGAGAGCAATCATGTGCCCCCTCAGCCTCCTCTTCTCTGGACTAAACATTCCCAAGTCCCTCAGCCTTTCTTCATAGGGCTTGGTCTCCAGGCCCCCAATCATCCTCATCACTCTCCTCTGCACCCACTCCATTCTGTCCACATCCTTTTTGAAGTGGGGCCTCCAGAACTGCGCACAATACTCCAGGTGCGGCCTGACCAATGCAGTGTACAGCAGGACTATTTACTTTATTATATCCTACATTTCTCCCCATTGGGGACCGAAAGCAGCTTAGATGGTTGTTGTCTCTTCCATGTTTTCCTCCCCAAAAACCTGTGAAGTAAGAACATAAGAAGAGCCCTGCTGGATCAGACCAGTGGTCCATCTAGTCCACATTGTGTCTCACACAATGGCCAGCCAGTTCACTCTCTGTGTAAAGAAGTATTTCCTTTTGTCCATCCTGAATCTACTGCCCATCAGCTTCATTGGATGCCCTTGAGTTCTAGTATTTTGGGAGAGGGGGAAAAATTCTGTTTGTCAACTGTCTCCACCTCATGTATAATTTTATAAACCTCTTTCATGCCTCCCCATAATTCTCTCTTTTCTAAACCTTTAAATAAATGTTTATTGTTTGTCTTGATGCTTTTCGCAACCTGCTCCCAAAATCTAGGCTAGGCTGAGAATGTACGACTGGCCCAAGGTAACCCAACAATCTTCCATGGCAGAGTGGGGCTTTGAACCTGAGTTTTCCAAATTCTAGCCCAACACTCTAACCACTACACCACACAGGCTCTCAATATGCCTAAAAGTTGTAGCCTTCGAGAGCAATCTGAAGCAGGTCTATTCAGAATCCTAATCAGATCTATTCATTGGGGTTCATTCCCCAGAAACTGTTCTTAGGGTTGCACTACAGGTTCCAGTACTTAATATTTGGTAAATTGAATAAGTCGAGGAGGGCTGTACATTGCAAAGCCTAACTAGTGCCTTAAAGTTCTTTTTTTTTAAAGCAAATGTGCCAGTAGTAGAAAATATTGATTTCCTTGATGTGATGTGCATGACAAAATCTAACTACAGATTGGTTTAAGGATGTCATATGTGAAGGCTGTAAAATACAGTGTCTAAACAATTAGAAACAATTCAGTATTCATATGTAAGTGATAAAGGCAGAAGGACTGTAGGGATGTACTGCTTGTGAATGGAAATGCTGGCTGTTCTTTCAGTGTCCCTATTTATTTTTCCATACCTAAACTGTTGCAAAGAAACAGAATTACCACAAGAGCACAATACTCTCTAGTTTGAAGGAAATTAAACTTAAATTCCCCCTTTTCTTCCCATTGTTTGAGGAAGGTGGAGCTGTGTTAAATGAAGTTCCTATATATGGTATGAATTTTTGGTATGGATTATTATTGTAGTCCTGATAAGAGCATAAATGTTAAAAAGAATAAGGGAGTTGTCAGGTTTCTTAACATGAAATTAGGAGGAGTATTATTTTGGACAAAAGGATAGTGGGGAATAAAAACTGCATGGTGATTCATAGTTGTTCCTACAGAGAAGTTGTAGGGAGTGAAAGAATTGCTTATGGAAATCCTACAGCTCCTGAATATCTGAGAATGGTTCCTTCTTTCACTTCTCTGTTCATTGAAGTGTTAATGTGAGAAGCGGGATATACTCCCTGGCTGTCTAGGCTATTCATGGCTCGTTTTTCTACTGCTATTGGATGATCTGAGAGAATTGAATGGCATATAAAAGAGAAAACAATTCCATATGTAAAAATGATTTGGGTACTTCATTTGGGCCAGTGTTGATCAGTCCAGGAATCAACAGCTAACTTTGGGTGGGTTCACACATACAATAAAATTTCTTTCCATATAGAAAGGCTGTGCCTCGGTGGTAGAACATCTGCTTGGCATGTACAAAGTCCCACGTTCAATCCCTGGTATCTCCAGTTAAAAGATCTGGCAGTAGGTGATGTTAAAGACCTCTGCTTGAGACCTTGGAGAGGAGGAGGAAGAGGAAGAGATTGTATTTATACCCTGCCCTTCACTAGCTGAAGGAGTCTCAGAGTGGCTTACAATCCCTTTCCCACAACAGACACCCTGAGAGGTAGGTGGGGCTCATAGAGCTGTCTCAAACAGCTCTGAAAGAACTTAGGACTGACCCAAGGTCATACCAGCAGCTGCATATAGAGGAGAGGGGAATAAACCTGGTTCTCCGCATTCATAACCGCTACACCAAACTGGCTCTGAGAAGACTATACTGACTCCAGGAGGCAATATAAAGCAGTTTCATGTGTTCGTGTGATGTACTCATACTGAGAATGTAATGCTTGGTCATTTACAGGTACACCCACTGCATTTCTTCCAGAATCAGGGCAGCAACATTTCCAGTGGCAATGAGCATAACATTCACTTCTGTATAGCCACAGCTATTTATGTAGATGGGCCTGGGACATACACTCCATTTCCACTCCACAACCTCTCTTCCCTGGGAAAGTTAAAGCACATAGTATGGAGAAGCTTTGTGTATGTCTGAAAAGGTCCTTTGAGTGTCTTTCTCTCAGCAGTTAGAAACTACAAAATCTGTTTCAGGGTTAGGAGGATGAGAGATTTTTGGAGAAGGAGTGCAGCTTTTTGATGGGTTTGAACTTGTCGTTATTCATTTTAGAAATTAACTAAGCATTTGTAAGGCCAAAACACACACACACACACACAAGATCACCTTATATTAAGTCAGACCTTTAGTTTATGAAGGTAAGTAATGTTTACTTTGCCTGGCAGCAGTTCTCCAAGGTCTTGGGTACAGGTCATTCATATCACCTGTTACTAAACAGAGATGCCCTGGGATTGAACCTGAGACCTTCTGCATGCCAAACAGGTGCTCAGTGCTGAACTATGGGTAGGCTTTTCCACGTACATATAGCCATCTGCAGGATGCCCTAAGATTT
This sequence comes from Gekko japonicus, assembly GCF_001447785.1. Lineage (NCBI taxonomy): Eukaryota > Metazoa > Chordata > Lepidosauria > Squamata > Gekkonidae > Gekko > Gekko japonicus. The sequence goes on from NW_015166502.1 coordinate 90,101, forward strand.
TAAGTCGGAAGCAGGCAGAGTGAACATATGGGTAAAATGAATCAAAAGGATTAAGAAGGAAGCATTTTATATGCCAGGAAAAAGAAACAGAAGCTTCACTAATATGTGAGAAAGGAAATGAACTAAATGATGATTCTGCAAGGTACCAACTGTCTTTTAACAATAAATCTTTAGGATTAAAATAAATGGAATGTGGGCAATTAGGAAATGAAGAACTTGTCACTATGACCATTCAAAAGACAAAATATACTTACAGCTATCATAAACTGAAGATAATATGTTCCAAACGTTAAGGGGTGAAAAGCAATGAATTTAACTTGTATACTGGCCAGAAAAAAAATCATTTTGACATTTCAAAGATTTCCTCAAGAAAAGAGAGCAGAGCAATGCTGCTTAGGTTTAGCCTATAAATGCCCCCCTCCCCCAGTGAAGATGGCACAATAATAATTTAGAAAAAATATCTCATGAATAACTGTAAAACAGTGGTATTCTACACAATAGAAAGAAAATAGAAACAAATTTAGTCATACAAGTTCAAATAGCATTTGTTTGTGTGTGTTGTGGTTTTCTTGATCTCATGGCTTAATTAGTGGATAAACCAAATGCAGTATACAATATCTAATGTGCTTAATAGTCAGAACAGAATGGCTTCATAAAATCTTATTTGAAATGATGATGCAAATATGTGTGACTAAAAACACTGAGGAATTTCACATTACCGTTTTTAACTAATTTTGAAGCCGTTTTTGATCCGTCATGGAGTAAACCGGGAGAGGAAACTGAAGACTACTTGGAAGCGGTTGACAGGTAAAACTGATCCACGCCGTTTTTGATCCGTCATGGAGTAAACCGGTATAGAGCTGCCATTTCACACATGGCTTTCCCCTTCCAGTAAAGAGCTGGATCTGAAGTGGTTTGCCATTTCAGACTGCACCGCTTTTTCCTGCTTTTCCCCCGCCGTTTTCCCCCCACGCGGGCGATCTTCGGCTCTTTTTTAAAATGTTTGCTTTATAGCGCTATAGCACTATAACAAAACACTCCAGACATTCCAATGGCGTTAATATACTGTTGTTCCGTTATAGCGTTATAGCGCTATA
>NW_015166502.1:91499-97232 GCF_001447785.1 Gekko japonicus
GCCCGCAGATGAACCCTCCGGCCAGCTACAATGTGTGTGTAATTAAAAATACTGTATGTTGTCTTCCCTATCCCCCATGAGTATTGTTAGTCCAAATGTCATGAGTAACTGTAAATCGCTCTGAGCCCACAGGTGTGTGGGGGAAAGCGATCAATAAATCGAAATTATTATTATTATTATTATTATTATTATTATTATTATTATTATTATGCTTCACCCCCGTTTCCTAAACGAGACAGAAGTGTTTGTGTCTGAAATTACAAATATATTCCGGTAGGGAACTGGTTCTAAAACAGTTCTGTCTGAAATGACAGACCAGAAACCGTTTGGGAACCGTTCCTCTTCCGGATTATATCATCTGTCTGAAATTCCTCACTGTCAAATGAAGTGTAAACCAGAGGCAATCATGACAGTGAATGGAGTAATAGGAGGAGGAGGTTTCCAATCAGGGCTGTAGCTATGGTGAGGCATCTTGGGGCCATGCCCCCTGAGTCAGCTGCCACACTCCACAAGTCCTCCTAACATTTAAAATATTTATTATTGTATTAATTAGGAAAGTCTCACTATGCCACAATGTGCCCTGCCCACAGCCTGTTTTACCTCTCCAGCTTCTGTTTTATTTGCCAGCTCTAGCAGAAAGAGGTTCTGGAATAGAGAACCAGATTGAACTTGCTATTATTGCCTCTGTCTGCTCACATTCCAGTCCTATGCTGAAGGGTTTTGCTGGGCTTCGTTTAGATAACATTTCAGGTGCAGCATAGACCATAAAAGCACATATCTTAATTTGCATATATTACATTGGGAAGTGCTGCAAGCATTAATGACCACTGAGAATGATAAACACAAATAGTATACTCAAAGGAAATGACAATGTCACATCAATCTCTGGAAATTTATAAACTCACTTAAATAGATTCCTGCAAAGATTTGTAAGGAAAATATACTGAAACACTGCTATTGACATAAGCCAGTATCAGTAAAGGTATTGTGGTCTTAGAAATAAGATCATAAAAATGAATATAGTTTACCCAAAATTATATTTTATGGTTTCTACTCAGTTCTTTAAAATGTGAGCCAGAGTGGAATAGTTAAGTCCTCTAATAGGTTCTGTAGTCCACTAGCTATTTTTATTTTATTTTTTTTATTTCAAAAAAGAGAAAAAGAACAAAAAGGGGGAAATACTCAAAATCCAATAATAAAATAGCAGGAAAGTCTGTTTTGATGTGGACTGAGTGAAGATGGACCTATAACCTAAGCCCCTCCCACCTAGCAAGCTATGTGCAGCAAAATGGTGGGCCTAGTGCCCACCCAAGCTTGGAGGGTAGATAAAGGGAAAGAAATTCCAGCATGTTCTGAAAAAGGCTAAGCAAAAGGAAGGGGCAACTCCAAACTGTTTCTTCTTTAGAGAACACTGAACGTAATACTATTTCAAGAAGGAAATTATTTTACAAAGGGGGGGATGGTAAAACCATTACATGAGCTCTGAAAACTAATCTCTATTCCAACTTGACATGTAGCTATTTAGTTCTGTAGCACAGTTGATGAATTTTTGAGGACTATTGGGCACAACTGTATATTTACAGGGGTCTGGAACACACTAGTTAGCACAGGTGTTTGTTCAATGATAATACATTAGAGAAATTCCTTGCTCAGTGGCCTTCAAGCTACGTGGACAAGAGACTTCAAAATGAGCTGAACCTTTAACAGAGATGAATGCATGTGAACAAGATTGCAAAGGCAACATGAACATCTTCCTTTCACAGGTCAAGGCACTCCTCACTTGAGAGCAACATTTGCATGCAGGCTAACAGATACAGTGGCATCCATCTTCACCTCCTTCATTAGTAAGTGTGTTAGAATGCCCACTCCAGAAAGTCTCTCATAAGTTACCATTTTGTAAAAGTGCTCTTGGAACAGTAGGCAAAAAAGTCAGAATTCCCAACAAAAGCATTCAATGACTATGAAAGTTGTAAATCTGGTAAGTGATGAAGTGCTAGCTGAATGACACATAATTTAAATGTTTTGTTAATAAGACAAATGCAGGTATTTTCATCATGCTGAACAATCTAGCTGTGGGCATTTCAGGGGCAGATGATCTTATGTGAAGCCCACTCCAGAAGCTACTTGCATGGAAATAATAAAATGACACATGGAAAGGATTCTGAAAAGTTGACATTTCACTGCCCTACTGACAAAACAAGGACCACAGGAATTAATCACTTGTTATTCAGTTTACGAATTTTGCAAGATGGCTGCTATCTACCAAAGCAAATACAAAATCACATCTTTTAAAAGTTTTCAATATCTTCGGTGCACTTTATATTTCTTTGCTTTACCTGTTTTAGTGAGTAGGTCATATGATAGGAAGATTCATAGTAACAAATTTAAAATGACAATTGACATTATATAGAAAGCTGATTTAAATATTACAAGGTCAGTTCTGACATTGGGTAATCCACTTCATCAAGTGCACGAAATGGAATAATTAATTATTCCTCATGCCAATCAGCACTTGATTTTGGCTTATTGGAAGTCATTGTTTCTATGCTTAGTTCAGATCAAATCATTTTCTAGATGATGTTATTAACTCTAGGGAATCACAATTAAAGGTCCAGAGTTAAGAAGTTGTTTTAACGTCATTAGAAGTAACAAATTGTCAACCAGTTCTGTAATATGAAGATGCCATTCATAGGAATGGAATGAAACTGGAATGGATTATGAACTGGTAGCTGACTTGTATATTCATTAAAACCCATCACACTTCTGCATGCTCTTGGAGGAGTGGGGGTCCGCGCACCTGAATCCCAAGTGGCGAATTAATTGCTTGGAGTGCAGGTGTGTGGCTGGTGTCCACCCCTCTCCCTCCCCTCTTGCTGATTGGTGGGCTTTTAAAATCTGGCAGGAGTGGAGGGAGAGGGTTGGCCACTTGTGGCTGCTGTTGGGGCTTGGGGGCAGGGTTTCCCCACTGGCTAGCTGGCCATCGGCAGGCAGAAGCCCACAAAATTAAGGGATCCCCTGCCCCCACCTGGGGACTGGCATCCCTAGGGTGAAGTGAGGCTAACAGCCCTACCATATCTATATATCAACAATATGTGACACTGTAGGCCATGCCATCTTTGTCAAATCATTTGGAGGTAGAAGTCGGGATTAAGGGTTCTGTGTTGGATTGGTTTAAATAATTCCTCATGGAAATATCATAGAGGGTTGATGTTGGAGACTGTCATCAGCATAAGACTTGCCTTGTGGGATCTCTCAGGGCTCTATCTTATCCCCATGCTTTTCAATGTCTGTGTAAAGCTCTTGGGGGAAATCATTTGTGGATTTGAACTAGGCTGTCATCAACATGTCTCCAAATCAACTGACAATGTTGTAGAGATCCTGAACTAGTGCTGTAGTTAAATGATTAAGGGTGAACAGGTTGCAACTGAATCCTGGCAAGATGGGGTAATACTGGCTGGAAAGGAGGGAGTCTTGAGGGAAACACTGCTCCTCACCAGTTGACTCTTGCTAATCCAGCTAAGAGCCTTTTGGCTATAATGGATCCAACACTATGGTTCTAGAAACAAGTGAATGCAGCTGCAAAAAGGCATTCTGCCAGCTTCTTTTAGCCCAGGAGATGGGTCCCTTTCTTGGCTTGACTGACTGACATTGACATGTGGATCCATGATATGGTTATCTGTACAGTAATGCATTCCAGGTGTGTCTGCCATTAAAAGACAACTCAGAAACTTCAGTCAGTGCAGAACTCTGTACCTTAGTATCAGGCACCAGGTGGGACATGTATGTAACCCCCATTCTGTAGACATTCTATTGATTACCTAGTTCAGTTCAAGGTTCTAGTTATCACCTACAAAGTCCTTAATGGTTTTGGGCCCACATACCTGAATGACTGCCTCTCTGTCTTACACTTTACACTGTGATAGGTTTGCTCATCTGACCAAAGCCTTCTAAAGGTGCCACCCTGCCAATTAGTAAGCCCATTCATGTGCATTCTCAGTGGTGGAACTCACCTTGTGAAATGGCCTGCTTGAGACTGTCAGAAAGGCTCCAACATTGCTGTCATTTCACATAAGATGCAAAGATGTAGTGTACAAGAGGGAATTTTTAAAAAAGAGTAGAATGATCAATCCACAGATCACCTTTTAATGGAATTATCCCCTGCAATGATTATTGTAGGAATCATTTGCTTTTACTGTGTTGCCTTTACCTTGTAATACCACTTTCTGTATACCAGGAGTCCTGGGCTGAGTTCAGACTGGCAGTTTGCCCCGATATAGGCACAAGCCAGAAACGTTTCACAAACGGATTAAAGCGGTCGTTCACACAGGCACATCTGTCAGGCATTCCCCAGCCGTACGCAACCCGTCTTGTAACACTTCCCTCCCATGTTTAAAAGATACCAGGTGAAAGTGGTATCAAACCCTGGAAAGCACGATTATCCTGCGTCCATCCTGCTTTCCAGAAGTGTGAACGTGAAAAGCAGTGATCCAGTAGGGATGCGCTTATGTGCATGAGCATAAGCGCACATAACTGGATTACCAGAAAAAGCCGCTTACAGCTGCGCCTCCGGGCTAACAGTGTGAACACTGCCTTGCGCCTCCTCCCCGGTATGCTCCCGCAACCTGGAACAGTTTGTTCTGGGTCTTTTTTGCCACAACTCCCTCCCACTTCAAACTGCCAGTCTGAACTCAGCCCTAGATGAGGTATCAGCTGAAAAATTCTTAACTAAATTTGGTTTAGAAATATTGTATCTAGTTCCTTTTTCAATGAATGGTCTGATTAGTACCACTCGCTTAAGGAAAGCTTGAAAATTGTGACCAATATTTTCTTTTCATGTAACAGCCTTTTTCTGTGTTAGCACCATTCAAATTGCTGACCTGGGCCAATTGCTCTTCACTCACAGTGCCATTTTGTTGCCCCTCACTAATTTTAATGGACCTTTACTTTTAATGTCACTCCTGATAAAGACTCAGGTCTCTCTGGCGGTTACAAAAAATATTTTCTAGTGTCATGTTAGAGGACTGTTATATTTTCTTCATTTCTCCCAATACATAGGTTGCAAACAACTACAATTTATTTAGCATTTTACTATTACTGCCTTTGAACATGGCATCCAGTGTTAGCTAATTATTAAATCAGATAGTAGTAAATATTTTGAGAGGAAAAATTGTTTCAGAGGAACAGTAAACAAGAAACTATTGCCCATTCCCAACCCCCACAAAATATTTTAATTTTGGAAAGGAATTATTCATAATAAAATTATTAAAACTAATCAAGGATATGTACATTTTGAAGATTTTAATTCTCCCTATAAAAGTATTCATGTTTATCAGAATCAATAAGACTGAATATTCTGACTTCAGGCTTTAGCTACTCTCCCCAAGACTCAGGACTTAACCTGCAGGTGGTCACTGAGCAGGGTCTCAGCTTCAGGAGCAGTCAAGTTCTAGAGAACAGAAGCAGACAGGGTCTAGAGCCAAATCTAGCAGACAAGCAGACTAGTTGGTGCAGCAATGTTGCCTTTTTAGGCCCTCCTTAAGGAGCTTAAGCAGGATGGGTATAATTGAGTACAGCTGTATTGTAGACAGGTGCTGGAGTACCTAAGGTGACTCCACACACTGGCCAGGACCCTGCAGGGATTTATCCTCAGCACATGCAGCTAGTGTTGCATGGAGCCAGCCTTGCATTTCACCTCTTTGATGCCACTTCCCACCTGGCCCTCTGCTGCCAGCA
>NW_015166502.1:97263-104500 GCF_001447785.1 Gekko japonicus
ATTCCTGCAGAAGAGGGGCCTGTGGTGATGTCACAGTGCCCAGCCTGATTTTTCTTTTAAAAGGCCCTAAAATAGCAATATAATCAGGCCTTGGTTCCTGCCGGAGCGCACCAGAGCACCACTCCGCCAGTCAGGAGTCCAGGGGGTGGGCACATAAGCCACACCCCCTGCTCCCACCAGCCATCAGTTGGGACATGGTGGGGGCCCCCTGAAACGTTCCCCCACCTCCCTGAGCCCCAGAGTGGTGGCCTTGGACTCGTAGGGGCAAATTCCACCTCTCGCAGGAGAGGTCATTCTGGCTCCCCCAGCTCTCCTTCGGGGCTCCTTAAAAGGTTATGGCCACTGCCACTGTTCTCAGCGGCAGCTGCGACGCCCGTGGGGGGGGGTGAAACATTCTCCTGCCTCCCTGAGCCCCAGGGTGGTGGCCTTGGACTCGTAGGGGCAAATTCTACCTCTCGCACGAGAGGTCATTCTGGCTCCCCTGGCTCTCCTTAGGGGCTCTTTAAAAACTTATGGCCCCCACTGCTGTTCTCGGTGGCAGCTGTGAAGCCTGCAGGGGGGTAAAACGCTACACCCGCAGGGGGTTGAAACATGTGATGTGAGCTCTCGGGAGGGGCTCTTTAAAAAGTTATGGCCGCCACCGCTATTCTCAGTGGCAGCTGTGATGCCCGTGCGGGGGAGAGAGGTGGAGCAAAATGTTCCCTTGCCTCCCTAAGCCCGGGGTGGTGGCTTTGGACGCGTTGCCACTGGGACATCACACATGAGAGGTCATTCTGGCTCCCCCAGCTCTCGGGAGGGGCTCTTTAAAATGTTATGGCTGCCGTCGCTGTTCTCGGTGGAAGTTGCAACACCCGGACGGGGGGGAGGGGCAAGGCAAAACGTTCCCTTGCCTCCCTGAGCCATGGGGTGGTGGCCTTGGACTCGTAGGGGCAAATTCCACCTCTCGCATGTGATGCCTACCTCTCATGTGTGACATCACACATGAGAGGTCATTCTGGCTCCCCCAGCTGTCGGGAGGGGTTCTTAAAAAATTTATGGCCACTGTCGCTGTTCTCGGCGGCAGCTGCAATGCCAGCTCGGGGGGAGGGGTGGGGCGAAACGTTCCCTTGCCTCCCTGAGCCCCGGGGTGGTGGCCTTGGACTTGTAGGGGAAAATTCCACCTCTCGTGTGTGATGCCGCTCTGACATCACACGCGAGAGGCCATTCTGGCTCCCCCAGCTCTCCAGAGGGGCTCTTTAAAAAGTTATGGCCAAAGTCGCAGCAGCAGCTGCATTGCCTGCGTGGAAGGGAGGGGTGGGGCGAAAGGTTCCCTTGCCTCCCTGAGCCCCGTGGTGGTGGCCTTGGACTCATAGGGGCAAATTCCACCTCTCGCGTGTGATGTGAGCTCTCAGGAGGGGCTCTTTAAAAAGTTATGGCCACTGTCGCTGTTCTCGGCGGCAGCTGCAATGCCAGCTCGAAGGGAGGGGTGGGGCGAAAGGTTCCCTTGCCTCCCTGAGCCCCGTGGTGGTGGCCTTGGACTCATAGGGGCAAATTCCACCTCTCGCGTGTGATGTGAGCTCTCAGGAGGGGCTCTTTAAAAAGTTATGGCCACCGTCACTGTTCTGGGAAGAAGCTGCGACGCCTGCACGCAGGGGGGGGGCGAAACGTTCTCCAGCCTCCTTGAGCCCCAGGGTGGTGGCCCGAATCTAGAGGGAGGTGCAGGTAACACTATACATGGTTAGTTTAGACTAACAAGTGTCACAGTTAAAATTCTTACAACATTCACCTCTTGCATGTGACATCACATGTGAGAGGTAATTCTGGCTCCCCCAACTCTCGGGAGGGGCTCTTTAAAAAGTTATGGCCACCTTCGCTGTTCTCCGGGGCAGCTGCAATGCCCGTGCGGGGGGGAGAGGCAGGGCGAAACGTTCCCTTGCCTCCCTGAGCCCCGGGTAGAAAACTAAAGATACAAAAAGGTGTGCAGAAATCAGGACATAAGCTGAAGCAGCATGGGGCCAGAACTGAGGGGGGGGGCATGCAGAAAAGCCCATAGTCTTTTTAAATTACCCTTCATTAAAAACTTTTTTATTATTTCCTTTCCAAAAATTGTTATAAGCAATTTCAATATGCAGTTTTCTTGGAAGTCAAGCAGCAGAGTTTGAAGTCAGTGCTGTATACCAATAGTTAGGTGGGTGTAGGTGATCACAAGAAGTATATTGCTGTTGTAAAGAAAGTCTCATAGGTCTCAAAATGACCCACACAGGAATGGTTACTCAGGCATTCATGTTGTGAAAGGGTCATCATGAGGACTTTCCCCCTAAAAAAAGGTTATTAAATGTTAATATAATGTTTTTGGACATTTCCCCAAGATCGGAGGTATATAAATATGTTTTTTTTAAAATTTATTTTTGCCTTGTATGTTGTGAGAGAGGTTTTTTTTAAAACCCCTTTGTTGCTGGTATTCCCAGTTTGTTTCTTTTACGGCATTTTATACCATTTAAGGTAATTAAACAATGGGCACAAAATTTAATTAAAATTGCATCAATGTAACAGGGCAGGGTGGAGAAATTAAATTGAAATGGGGTGTTTGAGTTGAACCAGTGAGGCTGCAAACTCCAAAAATTGAAGTAAATTGCCTAAACTGTCCATATTTAATATTTTGAATAATAGTACACTATAGGTTTGGCTCCTCTGTTAATTGACATTTTAGTATACCTTAAGGTGTGTAGTTAAGTTCCTGAATCCCATGGAAAGATGCTAGAGTAGTGACTGGATCTATCACAGGAACACACACTGTCATAGATTTGAGGAAGGGTACCGATATTAGAGTAGGCAAGGCTAACTCATTTTCAAATCTGAAGAGATTTTTAAGTTATATGGTTAATAACTTGTTCTGGACTATAATTTTGGGGTTTTCCTAGCTATATTCTAGTTTCTTACATATGGAAGGACAAAAGGTATTGGGAATCAGACACCTAGCAGTATTGGCCAATTCATGTGTGAATGGTTGTACAGTTGTGTCTCTATTTGATTGGAACTTGATAGATAGGGATCAGTTCCCACTCCCGCTCATTGCTGCCCTTCATCATAAAGCTCTCATGGGGAGGAGCCAATTATACAGTTATCATGAGATAAACAAGATGACTTAATGATTTTCACCTGGCCACTTAACAAGGTTCACTCAACACAAATTAACTCCCCTCTGCAAAATGCTTTCCCCACTTCCTTTCACATACAGAAGGTCGAATTGCTCCAAATGACCATCAAGGATTTCCTCTTGACACAGAGCACCTGGATGGCATATTTTTCAGTTAAACATCTTAAGAGTACTGTTAACCATTGGGTTGCAAACTGAACCAGGCTGGGAAACAAATCAAGCCAGAACATGACATTGATGGAGCAAAAAGCTCAGCTGTGGCTAGGAGTGTGCATTTGGTATTTACTGAGCTGAATAAATACAAAAAAAAGCCTTTTCAGCATTTTGGGGTATTTATTAAGCCAAATATCAAATCAGAGCATTTTTTCAGTACCCAAATAGAGATTTTTGAATACTATTTGGCTATTATTTGGCTCCATTATACCCTATGGGGCCATTATTGGAAACAATAGTGGATGGGGGCACTTGGGGGTTCTTTTGGGGAGAGGCTCCAGCAGCTACACTGCATATTTGGTGCCTCTACTTCAAACCCCTCTTCCCCAGCCCACTGAATATACTCAAGGTGATTTGCCATTGAATATAATTGTCCCATAGGGTATAATGGAGCCAAATATAGTTGGTATTACCGAATATTTCCTGAATCCGAATATAATCTTGATAGTGGTATTCAGGAATATTTGGGAATGCCAAATAAATTTGGCTCTTTTGTACTCAAATTAAAAAATGATTTCCCCCCACCCCTGCACACCCCTAACTGTGGCTAGGGTTCCTTTCTGGTATCCCTAATCATTTCCATGACTTGAACAAGAAGCTTTGGGATTCTTGTGCTTGTGCTTTCTGACTGCATTATGCCCTTCTCTACATTTTCTCCCTGCCTTGGTATATGTGACTGGTATCAATGCTAGGAAGCTGGTGAAATCATAATACCCTTCACAGTGTCATGCTCCTTTGTTCCTGCTTAAGTGTAATGTTAGAAGACTGGCCTCAGTTTTGTGCGCTGTAGGATCCAGTCTGGTATCTTCATTTGGTGTTGCTATTGCTTAGTCTGTTGCTGCCCAAAAGGTGAGCATTGATTTCTTGTTGGCATTTCCCTTATCGAGGTCCAGACCTATGGCTCTGTTTTGTGATGGTTGCCTTTCCCTAGTAATCTATGGGATAGTTGACAGGAATGTTTTATGTGTTCCCTTGTTGCTGCTGGCCCTTTGTCTGGCAAAAGTCTGGTGCTCCCCAGTTCCACCCACTCCAAGGCCTGAGTCCTTGTGTAGGAAAAGTCCTGGGCTTTTTATTGGGGGTTGCCTCTGATGCATGAGGTACAGACATATGTGAGTTCGTCGGCTAGAGTGACTATGGTCCTTTCCGCACTTAGATCTCATCCCTGGTTTGATCAGAGTTCAACTCATGACACAATACCTTGCATTTATTCCTGTTTATAACAGCATTCATTTATCCTGCGACAAGTGTGGGGCGAAACCAGGGTGATCTCAATGTAATGTGGAAACAAAAAATACCCCAAGATAATTACAGGGGTGAATTTGCATGTAATGTAGAATGAAAGTTCGGGGACAGGGTTGAGCCAGGATTTAAGGTCTAGTGCAGAAAGGACCTATTTTCTTGGCAAAAGGCAAACAGGTTCCAGGAGGGGACATATCCAGGGCTCCATGGAGTATCTTCACTCCAAGATTCCTTTCACTCACATGATCATGGGCTTTCCAGGGATGACTGCTTTGTTCCCTCTTTGTATGTTCTGCATTTCAGCAATAACAATAGCCAGTTAGCTGTCTATGTCTGCCTGTCATGGCAGCATTAGTGACATACAACTCATAACTGCTGGTTGCAGTGGGATCACTATGGGCTCTAGTACAGTTACTATACTCTCAGCACCTTGTTGGGGTGTTTCTGTCATATATATTTTTCCTTTGCAATGTGCTGGCATTTGGGCATTAGGATTCTGCTTTAAGGTATTGTTTTCCAAAGCAGATATTCTTTTGGGCCTCAGCCAAGAAGATTACTCTGTCGTTCTTATTTAGATATGAAGTACTAAATAATGTGTTAATTAAACTTACTTTTCACACACAAAATGACTCAACTCTGAATCTCGTGGAAACCAGTTAAAACAAAGTGTGCGTTGGAGTATGAAAAAGGGTTCGCCACATATAGCAGTGGAAACTATTATGGCTGTTAGCCATTGCTGGGTGATGCCATCTCACTCTAAACCCATCTCTAAACCTTTTCTTCAAACTGAGTAAATAACAGAATCCAGTGAACCATTTATAATTATCCTGTTGTTTCCTGGCTATGTCCTTCAAAGTATCCTGTAAAGACCACTATCAAACACAGCTTACTCAGCTACACAAGTTATTGGTCTGACCCCAAAAGATAACCTTTAAAAGCCAGAAATCTGTCACTCACACACTGAAAGCAAGTGTTCATAAGGAGTTGTTTTGATCTGGGCACACATTAATCAAATTAATAGCTTGCTGAAATGCTTATGTCCTTGGTTATTGTATCTGATCCTATGCTTTTTATATATTGAAGAAAGGTACTGTTGCTTTTATTGCATTCTGGATATATTACATGATAGTTATCATTGAAATGCCAATGATTATATACTATGATTGTGATAATGATGGTGACTTCAAGTTGGTACTAGTTTAGCTGTTTAACCACTATTGGCACTACATGATATCAATGCAGGTGTTCTATACATAAAACCATTTCACTCTGAATGCTCCCCTCTCTCTCTCTCTCTCTCTCTCTCTCTCTCTCTCTCTCTCTCTCTCTGATAAGAGATGCCCTGCACATAATGACTATATTGAAAGATCCCCATCCCAGGGATGATGGAGAGGGATGTGTACTTTTGCAATATTATGCTAATGGTGGAGGGATTTCAGAAGAAAAGACAAAGATACCAAAAGGTGAAACTCCTGGATCTGCTACTAAGCTGTTACTTTGTAGGTCCATTTTTCTCTTGGATGATCTTCTTGAATAGATCTCACCATTCAAACCATTGACATTCAACCCATTCTTCAAATATCCTCTCAAATGTTCCTTATTGAAACAAGTGGTATTTGTGACAACCGGACTCTCCAAGGATTTCAGTTTTCATAAATCAGCCTGCTTTTAAAAGTGGCATTCCCATTCATCTTCATTTATTTTATTTCTTTATATGCTTCATTTTCTTTAGAGATATGCATATTAGATGTTTCCATGCTGAGTCTTAAATAGCTTACATGCTGCTTGTTTTAATTTCATTTCTTTATAAGGACATGTAGGAGGAAAATACAAAGGGAGAGAAAGCAAAACTTAATAATAAATTTAAAGCTAAAATTATTATTGCATATAGCTTTTGCATGTTATTAATCATGATAGTGTTATATGTTTTAAAATCACTTTTCCTAACCAAAGTTTTTTAGGAAACCCCAAACACTAAAAACCACAATAGTTTGATGGCATATATCAGAGTGAAACACTTGTGTGTTGTTAGCCGAATTGCTCCAAAATGGAAACAATTGGTACAGTTATTAATTTCGGGAACAACCGTCTATGTTTACGGAGGATGCTGCTGTTTCCGAGATTCCCAATGAGAGACTGAGGCAGACTTCCTTAATAATAATGATAGTTTACTGACACACTTCACACAATAACATACAACAATCACAGCACACAAGAATTAAGAAAATAAAGGTAGAATATTACAACACAGTCATAGTGGTTGATGCTCTGGGGTATAATTACCTAGCTGCAACTGCGTGGTTCCAAACTTTATTTATTTATTTATTTATTATTTATTTAAAGCATTTTTACCCCGCCCTCCCCGCACGCGGGCTCAGGGCGGCTTACAGGGGGCACAGGCCCGGCATAAAACCCAGTAAAACAATAAAATCACAAATATAACAATAATAATATTAATGATAACTAACAATAAAGTGCTTCAACATTACTATCCACAATAAAGTGCTTGCATTGTCAAGATGGTCTCAGTTGTTATAATAATGTCTTCCAGCAGCCCCATTTGGTGCCACTGTCAAGTAGGTGGTTCGAGCCAGCCCGCTGCTCTCATTGCAGCGCAGTTCTCCTTGCCGTTAGGCTACCAGGGCAATT
>NW_015166502.1:104697-125305 GCF_001447785.1 Gekko japonicus
CAGTGCAAGGTATGCCTTGGGGAAGGGGAAGTTAGGAAGCCTGGTGTGATGTGTGCACGAAAACAGCAAGGCCCGACACAATTGCCTGGGACCCTGCAGGGACAGAAAATATTGCACAGGAGATCCATGGCCAGTGGACAAGGAACTCCTCAGAAGATGGATGTGAAAGACCTTTCCGAGGGCAGAAGGTGTGAACACAGCTGCTCTGGTGGACTTTGATTTTGCTGCCTTATTGGGACCTAGAGTTGCGAATACCGTTTCTGAGGGGAGGGTGTGCCTCACTTCTAAGCTGCCAACCACCCTGGAGAAAAATGTCCTGCCCTGAGGGGGATGCAGGTTGCCAGGAGGAAAGAAAGGCGAGAGTGTGGGTTGGGGATACAGGGGAAGGGGAGGCACTTCTTGCAAACCCTGGCAGGTTCCCCACTGCTCAGCTGGATTCATCCTGGCTTCCCTCACCGTGCAACTGGACCATCGTTTCCGCAGGAACAGGGTGCCGGGGTAGGGAGGGAGGGCGAAACAAAGAGGGGAGAGATAAAGGTGGGTTGCGGGGGGATGGGAAGGAGAGGGTGTTAGCCGAATTGCTCCAAAATGGAAACAATTGGTACAGTTATTAATTTCAGGAACAACCGTCTATGTTTACGGAGGATGCTGCTGTTTCCGAGATTCCCAATGAGAGATTGAGGCAGACTTCCTTAATAATAATGATAGTTTACTGACACACTTCACACAATAACATACAACAATCACAGCACACAAGAACTAAGAAAATAAAGGTAGAATATTACAACACAGTCATGGTGGTTGATGCTCTGGGGTATAATTACCTAGCTGCAACTGCGTGGCTCCAAAATTTATTTATTTATTTATTTTTTATTTATTTAAAGCATTTTTACCCCGCCCTCCCCGCACGCGGGCTCAGGGCGGCTTACAGGGGGCACAGGCCCGGCATAAAACCCAGTAAAACAATAAAATCACAAATATAACAATAATAGTATTAACGATAAATAACAATAAAGTGCTTCAACATTCGTTAGGGTGCGATGGGGGTAGAGAGTCAGAGACGTAAGAGAGCGAACTGTGGGTGCGTTTTTGATTATATCAAAGGGGTCTAGAGGAGGAGCTGGGTCCAGGGGACCTCCCCTATGACACAGTGTTCTGTCATAGCCAAAGGGTCTGTGATTGGATACTGTATTCCTCTGGGTGGGCCAAGGGGCTGGTGGGCAATTTGAGAACTAGTTGGTAACTCAATCAAGACAACAGGGCTAGGGGTATTAGTATGCAGATGGATGACTCATGTCCATGCGGCCGGGCTGAATACTGGCTCTTTGTGAGTACGTGCAGCTTCATTGGTGCGAGGGGGAAGGGGGCCCTGGAGGTAGGTGTCCATGTGCTTGGTCTGAAATGGAGTCTTGCGCTTTCTGTGACCATGTGCTTGGTCTGAAATGGCGTCTTGTGCTTTCTGTGACCATGTGCTTGGTCTGAAATGGCATCTGCTAGACATGGGAACCCCTTAGGAATAACAACCATTGCAGGAACACAGTCTTTGGTATGTATCCTCACCGGGCGGTCTCAGCATGTCGGCTTCAGGCACAGTTAGTTGTTGGCACACTTCATCAGGTACAGTATTGGCACACTTCATCAGGTACAGTATAACACAGTCCATAAAAACACCATAGCAGGCTTGCGGGCTTACAGTGTGTGTTTTTGTGTGTTAAATCCCATTGAGTAATTTCCGACTTACGGTGACCCCGTGAACTAATGTCCCCCAAACATCCTATCGTTAACAGCCTTACTTAGGTCTTACAGACTGAGGGCCCTTGTGGCTTCCTTTATTGAGTCAGCAAAGCACTTAGCCAATATTTTTTCAAAAAATTATGTGAACAGATTAAAAAAACCCAATGTGGTGTGATACATATTGAATAAATATTTCCTTATCACCAGTCAATTTAGATTTTAGTGAAGTGGCTTCCATAATCAAATCAGTGGGTATATATGATATTAAATATTACATATTGTCATGGTAGAGAAAAATAAAAGCCAAATACATATTTGCACAGGTAACCTCTGAGTAACTGCATATCCTAAAATATTTTCTGTATTCGTTATCATTAATATTATTATTAATTCTCACAGTAATATATTTGACTGGTAGATGGTGTTCTGCATTTCAAGATCTAGTTCTTGGGAACTGTAGATGTATCTTCCCAGGATTCTTGCTGTTCCAAGCAACACTTTCTTCTGGAGCAGAGCTGGTATTATTTGCTCATTGCCCACAATGTCCAAATGTTTCCTGAGATTTCCAGGGCATAAGTTTTCAAGAGTCAAAACTCCTTTCGTCAGATACAATGAAGGGAGCTTTGATTCTCGAAAGCTTATACCCTGGAAATCTTGACTTTAGATTGCTACTGGACTTGAATCTTAATTGAAAGATGCCTTTCTTTCAGCAAAATGTCAGGTCTGTCTAGAAAGGAGAAACAAGTGTCTGCCTGTACAGAACATTTGCCCTAAATAGGCTTTATTAGCCCTAATATTACTCACTGGCTCACCCTTATGACCCAGCTGAAGAAATATTGCCTTTACTTTAAGTTAGTTTTGCCTTAGTGCCATCAGTATATAGCAAACACTATGACTTACATAACATCATGATTTCATGTTACTGTAGGATCCATGAGTGTCTGTAAGTATTTTATGGAAGAGAAAGAAGCCCTAACCCTGGTGGGGGAGAATGATGCTAAAGAAATTCAAGAAGGGAAGAAAGAAACAGAGAGGTAGAGTTTTGGGACAAATATATTTCCAGTGGTAAGGTTTTAGGGGGAAATATTACAGCGCCCTCAAAACTGCTACTTCTCCCTCATAAATTCAAATGGATTAACTTTTGGTGTAGTCCTAAAACAAGATGGCATGCAAGGTAAAGAGCATGATTTACTTAACTGCAGTTTCTACAGAGGAAAAGAAAGGAGTTGCTTATGTTTGAGGAGTCCTCACATACTCTAGCTTTTCTTGTAAATCTATATTATATTAAACTGTATTGTATTATATTATACAGGAAAGGAGACCCGTGATACTTGCGGGGGGGGAGAAGAGCTCCACGCAGAGCAGGAGGAGGAGGAGGCAGCAGCAGCAGGTAAGCCCCCCCGTCCCCAGACATCGGCGACGCGGCCTGAGCATGCGCAGGAAACACACTTTTACTTTTGGGGGGATTTAAATATCCCCCCTATATAGGTCTCCTCTTCCCTCCCACCTTGGCTCTGGCAGCACGGCCTGAGACGCTTCCAGCCGCCAGGCCCCGCCAATCTCCCCCCGCTTCTTCCCCCTCCACTGATCTCCTTCCCTCCTCCTCTGGCTCTGGTGGCCGATCTCCTCCTCCTCTCCCCCCACCTCAGCTTCAGCAGCGAGGCCTGA
This sequence comes from Gekko japonicus, assembly GCF_001447785.1. NCBI lineage: Eukaryota > Metazoa > Chordata > Lepidosauria > Squamata > Gekkonidae > Gekko > Gekko japonicus. The sequence continues at coordinate 108,100 of NW_015166502.1, forward strand.
ACAGCTTCCAGCCACCGGCCCACCACAGAGTTCCCAGTGTTCCATGCGCATGCACAGGAAATGCTATTTTACTTTTTGGGGGATTGAAATATCCCCCATATATTTTTAAAAACTTTTTAGATTTTTGTGCACACCTGAGGACTGCCCCAAGTGTGCAGGAAAATCTCCCTGCCCCCCAGGTGCCCCCATGTGCAAATTTAGATATCCGCACGCACGGGGCACCTTCGCTATTAGAATATAAGATTATATGTGTGTAAAAGCAGGAGATCCCCAAACTCTACCTGGAGGTTGGCAACACTACATTTTCAGCATGGTAGAAGAAGAGGGCTACTCATACTTCTCTTCATTGCTAGCCTAGATGAGATCTTAATTCTACTCCTTTCATACCTAAGATTTCAGTAACACATTCTTATTCTTCCAGCCACTTCCATAAACCCATTTACAATTCCTTGTTCATTAATTTAGTTTCTATTAGGATTTTTCAAAGTTATTGCTTCGCTTTAATTAGTACTGAAAGCATGGAGTAGGACCAGAATTTATAAAGGTAGCCGGAAAACTGCCAGCAAACTGCTGTAGGGCAGAGCTCAGAAATGTATAAACATCTAAATCCAGATTGAAATGTTTGAAATCAAACACAGTAAGTGACACCAAAAGGAACCATAACACAAACACTGTTTGAATTAGGTGCCAAGTAAGGTCTAGAATAGTAAAAGGGCATGACTGCCTGAATTAGATTAACTCTTGCAATTTTGAGCAGCTAGAGAGATACTACATACCGGCATTTGAAGGGTTAATAACTCCTGTGTTAGAAATTGCCAAGAACAAAGGCTGGTTAGCCATGCAGCTATTTGATCTAATACAGAGGTGATCAGGTACAGCAAAAGAACAATCCCATTCATCCCACTAATAGAAACAGACTAAATTCCATCCATGTCTCTGGTAAGGGCATGAAATAGATGAAAAGTCTTAGAAAAGGTCATGAGCATGAGCGAAGAATGAAGCACAAGAAGTTTTCTATGGGGGTAAGAATTTAGCCGAACAAAAAATGGAAAGGGCAGGTAGCGGGTTAGGGAGGACAATACATTGTGTATGGAGTATGAATGAAAATGGGAAATCTGATTGCAATGATGCAATATACAAGCTATGCTCCACTGCCATTTTAGAATTTTTTATCTTGAACCAAAAATTAACCTAATACTGGGGGAGTCATAGAAACGAAAGCCTTCATTTTGTCACCACAATTAAATGTATTGTTTTGAGCCTGCAAATCTGTGTTCTCTGTATTTCTTCAAATAGGAATGTGTTCCAGGGCAGCTTCACAGGGTCAGATTTCTTTCTAGTAGAGTCAGAGAGAGACTGTGAACTGGAGGCTTAAATTATATTTTGTAAAATCAATTTATTTACAACAAAGCATGCTGTGCTAGCTCACAATATACCAACAAGTCGTTCCTGTCCTTCAGAAATATGTTAGCCTTCCCCAGCCAGCTCAAAATTCACAAATTTTCTTTCAACCACCTACCCTGCAGATAGCAGTAACTTCAAATACTTTCCACTGGATCTATATGGAATGAAGATGAGAGGCCTTAAAATCATGGCCATCATACCCACACCTTTAACAACTACCTGATGAAAAATTCTGGAGAACTCAAAATCTTGTGTAATTTTTGTTTGTATTAATAAACCTTTTTTGGTTTTTACAGGTGGCTGAGTGCCAATTAAGTCAGCCAGCCACAAGTAGACTATTCAAGACTAGGGTTATCTACTCCAGTTTAGGAAATTTCTGGAGATTTTTGGAGGGTGAATCCTAGGGAGGGCAGGGTTTGGGAAGGAGAAGGAACTCGGCAGAGTATAATGCCATACATACCACCTTCCAAAGCAGCCATCTTCTCCTGGGGAACTGGCCTCCATTGTCTGGAGATGAGGTGTAATTCCAGGAGATCTACAGGCTTCACCTGCAGGTTGGCAACCCTATTCAAGACCAAGAAAGAGGAAGGTATTACTGGAACAATAGGCTAGTACAGTGTAAATCCATATCCAGATGCCCATCCAGGAAATCCTTCTTCCTTCTCTTACTATTATGGGAATCAATCAAGGCACTGTATTAGAATCTGATGCTTCTTAGGGTCTACAACCCCATGCTATGCAAGAGAGAAAGAAGAGAAACATCCTTTCCCTAATTACTACCATAAACTTGACTTTGTCCTTGTACAATTTAGAAGTTACAGTAGTATCTTAAAAGAACATCTGGTACATCATCATTGACAATGGTTGTGTCCTAATTAGGCTTTATATCATGCTAAGACCATTATGCTAAAAACTTGTGAGTTTTTACTGTAACTCATAGAACTGATCTGTAGCACAAAGCTGGATGTAAGCAAATTATTTGCTGATACCATAATATAATTTGTGATCAATCAAGGTAAGAGTAGAATCTTTTACAATGGTATTCTAATAATTTCTGATAAAATCCTGTGATTAATAGGATTCTCTAGACGTTAGTATCATAGGCTGTCCAGTGGGTTTGTGGAGAGTCATTGAATAAGTGAAAATGCTTGGGGTAAGATAACCTAGTGCAAAAAAAAATGTAGCCTATAACAAGAAATGTAACATGACATAACAAAAAATGCTTTATGCCAACTCAGCCTAGCCCATAAAATGGTCCCTTACCTTGATATGGCTGGTCTGGTCATGTGGTTCTACACCACACTAAGAAAGGGACTAGACTATTGTAATGCACTGTACATTGGTCTCCCCTCAGAATCAACTCAGAAACTCCAAATGTTGAAGAATGCCACAGCTCAGTTACTATCCGGAACTAGGTGGAGCATGCATATTACTCCCATTCTGCAGACTCTCCATTGGCTGCCCATTTGTTACCAGGATCAATTTAAGATATTGGTTATCACATACAAAGCCCTTCATGGCTTAGTCCCTCTTATCTGTGGGACTGTCTCTCCCTCTATGCTTCTCCATGGCAGCTTTACTCAGTTGAGCCAATATGGAAATGGGCAAAATCAGCAACTGCCTGTACACGATTTCACTGTTGTGATTCCCACCTTATGAAATGGCCTGCATGAGGAGGTCAGGAAGGCTCCCACTCTCCTGGCTTTCTGCAAACTCTGTACTCACTATGTGTAATCTGCCTGGAATCCCTGCAAGAAAGGTGGACTATAAATAGTGTAAACAAAATAGAAAAAGAAGAAGAGCACTGCTGGATCATACCAATGGTTTATCTGCCTCACACTCTGTGTCTTAAAGTAGTTAACTAGATGCATAGAGGGCCTACAAGCACAGCACAGAGGTCCAAGCCCTCTTCTGTTGTTGTCCTCCCCCCAGAAACCAATATTCAGAGATATTGGATGTAACATGATGCCTTTAGTGATAGCCCATGATAGACTTATTCTCCATGATCTTCTCTAATCTCCATCTGAAGTCTTTTAAAATAGTTTAGTGGTCATTCATTACCAGAATTTACCAGAAGCAGCCAAAACCACAAGATGTAGCTGTGTAATCCAGAAGTTAACTCTGCATTGCCTCCCCCATCAGAATAACAAGGCAAACAACAATTTGGAAGTAAACAACGGTCACTTTATTAACTATTTAACATAACGTTGCAGCAAGGGACAAACTAGGCAAGCATGGAACAGGCAAGGCAGGTGTCACTCCCTGACCAACCTCCTGGCCCTTCATGGGCAACTCACCAGCAGTCTGGCTCGTGACCGGCAGTCCAGGAAACTGGTTGCCACCCAGGAGCGCCTACCCCTGAAGCCTTCCAACTTGCAGGGATGAGCCTTCCCTAAGAGGTTCCCAGAGATCATCATCATTCCCCACCCTGGACCCTAAAATCTGAAGGAAGTTCCTGATGATCCCCTGTTCCCTAACAGGAAAATGTCGTAAGTTGCTCACCGGTTCTGCTTTCTTACCCACACAAAATCCTGCCAAAAAACCCACACAAAAAAACTATTTAGGTATCGACCACCACAACCAACTATTCAATCCACTGTTCTCAGTGCAAGGTAGGCGAAAACACCTCCACCCATTCAGCCAATACTGGGTAGAAGCGAAAAATTCCTACCTGGCCCCAATAGGCGGGCAGCAACAGCCTACACTAAGAACAGGGCGGGAGGTTGGGCGAGCCTTTTGCAGGGCCAGCTCTGCCCCCCACCCACATCATGACACATGGCATCATGGCTCCGTTGCTTCCCCACCTTCCTCCGGGATGGCAAAGTAGCCCCCGGCCTCCAGCAGCCTTGCCGGGAGCTTAATTGTTATTGAGAACAATTAGAGTTAGGAGTAGGAATTACAAGATATGCTTTAGATTGCTTTAAATTGCTCATTAGGGGCAGGTTTCAGAGGGTAGCTGTTAGAGACCAGTTGTCATCAGTGTGGGACATGCCTTGTGGGTTTCCACAGGCTTCGGCCCAATCTGCATCTGGCATTTGCTCCACTGTTTTACCAAACCCACGCTGGAATGGAAATTCCCCTCTACATTGCATGCCACTTTCACTTTGATTGATTGTCAGATGTTATGGCAGTGTCCAGCCTGCATGCTGCTTTCACTTCGTTTGATCTCTCGGTTTTATGGTAGCCATCTGCATAGATTTATGGCTGTTTTATGGCCATTCAGGGGTGACTCTGCAGTCAGTACCTCGTTGGCCTGGGGTACTTGAATGTGGTTTACTATCTTCATGTGTATGCCAATAAATGGCTTGTCTAAAAAAAAAAAAGAATGTGGTTTTGAGCCGCATCTTTTTATGTTCCTGTGCAGGTTTGGTAAAACAGTGGAGCAAATGCTAGATGCAGATTGGGCCTTAGTCTTATTCCTCATGCTATTCAATCTCTATGTAAATACACTAGGGGAAATCTTTTGTGGTTGTGGAGTTGGCTGTCATCAATATGCTATTGACACCTACCTTGATATTTCTTTATCTAACTCATCTGGTGATGCTGTAACGGTCCTGAAGCAGTACCTTACGGCTGTGGTTAAATGACAATGGGTGAACAAGTTGAAACTGAATTCTGACAAGATGGGGGGGGATAGTTGTTTGGGGAGGCTAATGTTTTCAAGGACATTGTGCTTCCCACTTTCGACAAGGTCTGGAAAGCCCATACACTTCTATCATTTCACAGAAATAGCAAAATAGAAATGTTCAGTAGGGCATTTTTTATAAAAGGGCTAGTATTGTAGTATAGTGGAACAGCTCAGGAGGTCACTTTTTAGGGGAATAGAATTGTAGTCTATTGCAGTGCTTTTACTGTGTTATAGTAAAAAGTACCTTTGTGAGCCACTTTCTGTATTATGCTATGTTATGCCTTAGAGAAGTTCTGTTGGGGTTTTTTTTGTTTGTATTCTTTTTCCAGTTCTGTAGCCCTACTGCATTGTTTATTGGATGTCTAATGCTGCCTGAATGAAGGTATGTGTGCGTGTGCGTGTGTGAGTGTAATCTGCCTTGCTTCTCTGGAAGAAAAGTGGACTGTAATGGAAGTAAATAAACACACACACAAATATTTTATTTGCTGAGTCCATCATCGTAATTGGGTGCCCATCAGTTTTGTAGTTATGGAAAAGGTGGAAAGTTCTCTCTATCCACACCAGGAATAATCTTATAAACTGCTACCCCCCCCCCATCTGAAAAGGCTCAGACACTTAAGCCTTTCTTATGGGGAAAGTTTGTCATTATTGAACAGAGGAAAGAATAGGATGAATGATGAAAGAACAAAGATACCATGTTAGACATACAAGCACTAGAGGAAGAATGTGACAGAAAAATACACAATATGTGGTTAAATCCTATGCATATGTATTCAGAAGTAAGTCTCATTGAATTTAGTGAAATTTATTCCCAATAAGTATGTCTAGTACTTAAAATGTTTATTCATTTATTCATTCACTTATTTACCTATTTATAACATTTTCATGCTGCTTTTCTGCCCAATTAGTGCCTTCAAGACTGTGAACAATGAAAAAGACATTAAGAATAAATTTATTACAGCAGTATGTGTGTGTATACCCACCAGAGATTAAAAAAAACAAATGAGGAACAGTAAGGAATGAAACAGAAAAGCCCTTACTTGCTGGCAGAAGACAGTGATTTAGGAGATCTTCAGGGTGAGGGTGTTCCATAATTTTGGTGCCATTACTGAGAAGACCCTTTCTCTGGTTGCCACCCACCTAGCATCAAATGACAGTCTAGACAGCATTCTCACTGCAGCATTCTGTACCAACTGTAGTTTATAGATACTTTTCAAGGGCACCATATTGCTCTAGTAGATAATATTGCCATATGATAAGATGTAAATAGGGCTGCCAGGCAAAGCAGGGTACCTGACAAGAGGATGTGAAAGCATGAAAATGATGTGGGAGCAGTGTTGCCCACACAATGGCATCACTTCCAGGAATACCCAGAAGCTATGGCAATAGCTCTAAGAATCAATGGAAAATATACGGTAAAACCTGGTGTTCTGTGGTATTCCCCGGAACTGACATCATCACACATGTGACACCAGGGAGTTTTTATTAATTATTTTATTTCCCCCCTGCCACTGCTCTATGCAGCAGTGGGGAATAGCAGTTCAAGGTAGGGGAATCCCTGTCCCAGCTGGGGCTTGGCAGCCCTAGCTTTAAATAAGCTGAATTAAACAAAAAAAAAATGTTAAAAGATTTATCCTATCACTTAACTGAATGTGCAGAGCTGTGTAAATAATAAGGTGAATGAGGACACCCTGACTCCATAATTAATAATATGAGAAGTAATTTGCATATAACAAATTTATTCATTACCAAGGAATATGACTTCAAATCAAAGTTAGCATGATAAAAATCCGACTTCAGAGCAACGGAAGTAAAATATGATGGTAAACCAACTGAGATTTCATAGGAGTCAAACTATAATCTTGAATGGACTTGAACCAATTTTGAAAAAAGCTGCTAGAAGCACATACTTTGTAGGCTTCCAAGAGGTATTTCTAGATTTTCCCCCCTAATATTTTTCATCTTTGGAAACTTAAAACGTCCTCAATACAAATTCTAGGCATCTCAGTATCCTCTGTATTAAATCTTTTTAATCTTTGAAAGCAGAGACATATTTCAAACATGAAAGCTTTGATGAAGTTTAATATTCTGGCACCTCTCCAAAATGGAGTACCAGGTTGAACATGCTGACTCAGTCCATTTTATAATAATATTTATTTGGTGACTTATAAAGCATGAGTCCAGTAATTTCAGTCCACTGGTGTTTAATGATCTTAGGTTGTTACAATGTCAATATCTCTAGGTGAAACATTTTAGCTGACCGAAATTATTTGTATACCTTATTACAGTCTTACAAATATGATAAATGTGATGCAAAATTTTATTAAGTTTTCTTGCCATTTTAAAAACATTCAGTGCTTAAGCTACTCTGATATTCCATGCCTGCCATATGTTATGATACATTCTGCTGAAAATACAGAAGCATTACTGAAATAGTAAAGTATTGAGTGAAGCTGTAAGTTTCTTCTTGTTTCACCATATAGATGTTCAGAATTCAAATAATTCATTCACCAATCAAGAATCACATTTATCAGAGTGTTGCTTTTATATTTTGTCTACACATGGAGTAGAAACCTAAAAAAAATGATTTTTAAGTTCTCAAAAAGTAATGCCAAGTTGTAGGTATCTACGTTATCTTCAGATCCCTTCTTATATACTAAAGATGAAAGAGAAGCTCATATGATATAGTGGGGACATGGATGTTTTTTCATCCTATCTCCAACCAATGATATTATACATTTCAAAGAAAGTACAGTATTACTTGTTCTATATCTATATCTCTGTCTCAATTTCTAACTCTAATTCTGAACACGGACCCAGAGTGCAAATAAAAAAGGCACACAGTGGGGCCACATATTGATGGGAATATTTTTTTTCTAAAAACCTGGGAAAAATCTCAAGATTTCAGAAAAATCCAAACAGTTCAAACAAATTGGGATAATTTTAAAAAACTCAAACCAGGTAAGTGATGTCTGTTTGTATAAACCCCATGACTCAAACAAAAGAATGGCCAATCAACAGCTCATGAGAGCATTCCTGAAATTATAAGTGGCCATTTAAAAATAAAAAATAAAAAACAATAACTGAGGGTAGATGAAGAAGGTGATGGCAGGAGGAAGACTTAGTGAAAGAAGGGATGGAGCAAGCTAGTGATAGTACAGGCAGGGTGGAGGAAGAAAGAGGCAGCAGGAGCAGTGCAGAAGGCAGCAGTGGAAAGACAGCAGCAACAATGACCAGATGGAAAGAGAAGGCAATAAAATGTCCACAGGAATTACACAGAATGGGCTTTCTTCTCCAATGTTCCCTCTCTCAGCTGCCATCAGCCAACTTATTGGGAGTGGGGCTTGGCTTGAAGAAGAAAGTATTCTGACATGCTGTCCTTTTCAAGTCTGCTCTCTGGAAGAACCTTGGAGCCTCCACATTTGTGATGAAGAAGTTGAACCTTTCTATAAGCATTTCATCTTCATACATTGCTAGTTGCAAGGTAAGTACTCTCACAATGTGATGGCCTCAGATAATAAACTTTGTAATAGAAATTTTATTTGGAGAGATATAAAGATACTCGACTGTGGCTGATAGACTCACATATACATGTTCAGGATATAGCTTGGGATTTGATCCATGCCATTTCTCAAAGGGTTTTCAGATGCAATTCCAGTTCCAGCCCATATTTTATCAATGTTTTACATCCAGTCCATGGGCGTTCTTTTTAAAAGAAGGCTGAATCTGGGTTTCTTTGATATGTGACAGAGCTATAAAGACTTGTTGAGTCAACTGTTTAGCAATGACCCAACCAAGACACTCCTTGGTTATTAGGTGTCCCCAAGACCTATTTGCATTTAAACAAAGATCTTTCCCTGAAGTTGTTACAGATGCCGAATATCAAGCAGCGATCAGAAAAGGACATCAGAACACCCAAACAAAATAGTCAATTATCAGTGAATTTCTACAATTCACAGCCTTCCTGCTATCCAAACAGTTAGAGGACATAGAGTCTTGCAAAATTTTATCACAGTAACTCTATCATGAGTAACAATAGTTATGATGCACATAGTAAATAAAAAAGAAATGGCGAGGAACGTTTCAGGGGAACACTAAAAAAAAAAACTTTCTTGCCCTTGCTGAACACTTATATATGATTTTTCCCATTTATTCACAAATCAATATTTCCATTGCCCACAGTCAGGGTAATACAATTTTCTACTATTATGCCTGTGATCTCTGAGTAGTAGTTATTCACTAGTTGCTTTCAGAACTACTGCAGCTGAAATTTGGCTTGGTTATTCAAGGAAATAGCTTTTTTAAACATTCACATTCTTTGTTTTCAGCCCCAGCACCTAAAGATGGGGAGAGGGCAGCAATGGCAAGGACCCCTTTATATCTACTCACCAATAACACAACACACACAGCATTTTTGGAACATAATGTGGAATAAATTGGCCATACCTTTTATTGGTTACAGCTGTAGAAGTGTTGGCACAGCATGGATCCACTGAATCCTGGCATTGACTGACCTGCCTGCCAGTCGTACCCAGTCCCACCCAGCCTTTCTGCTCATGTGGGGAGAATCATGGAATGGCAGGTCACTGGTTTTCACAGTGACAGTCACCACTATGTCCTCTGCCACCTGGATGTGAGGGTAACCCATTGGCAGCCCCCAAACTGGGCATGCCCCATAAACCATTGGCAGCGCCTGAGCTGGGCATGCTCCATTAACTGTTGGCAGCCCCTGAACTGAGCATGTCCCTTGAAAGCCCTCACTCCAAGATCACTTAAGGGCACACAGGCTGGTTTTCCTAAAATGGATCTGAAGCCATGCTTATACCGCCACAAGAGGAAAAGTTCTGATGTCAAGTGCTCTAGGGAACAGCCTCTTCCACCAGGCATCCTCCTGCCCAGTTCCCACCAATGCTCCTAAAGCTGTAGCCAAGTCTGCAGGCCATAATCAATGCCAGGTAGGCATATGTCCAGCCCCTCATGAAGACAAGAGAATGCTATCAGGGCAAAATGGGGCCCCCACTGGCGAGAAATGTCCAGAGGCTGAATTCAGTGCCCCCCATATGGCCACCATGGGATTTTTCCATCCTGTTGGTCATCTAGCACTTTGCCACATCAGCCCTTTCAGGGCAAATGGCCCCACATTGAATTTTTTGCTCCAGCTGATATGACCAAAGAATGTTCATGGCTGGAAACTGTATTCATTGTGTTCACAAATCCACCTCGGCCCGGTGCCCCAAATCAACACCCGTGCGGTCCCCCAAGCCATTCTCACCCATTTGGGCACTGGATCCTGGAAACTGACTGACCCACTTGTCAGTCCATGCTCTCCTGCCCACATGCAGTCCCCAAGGTCGGTCTTGTGCAGTTGGGGCACCAGTTACCAGCCATGGACTGACTCACCTGCCAGCCAACGTTCTCCTGGCCACATGCCACTGACTGAGTCACCCACCAGCCAATGCTCTCCTGCCCATGTATGGTTCCCAATGTTCATCCCACCCAATTGGGGCACAGAATCCCAGCCACTGACTGCCAGTCAATGTTCTCCTGCCCCATCCCTGCTCACCTGCTGGGGTAAGAAACCAGGGATGGCATGATGCTGGATCACACAAGGATGACTACCACTCTGTGGTCTCCCTGCCAAGAGCATTGCTCTAGCCAGTCCAGCCAGCCCGGCCGTAAGTTGACCCTTTCCACACCATTGGCCCCACACCAAGAGCACAGCTCCTGCCACTCCAGGCAGTCCGACCAGAGGATGGCCATTCCTGGGAGCCTGCAAACCCACTTCAGCCTAGTGTGCCAAATTAAGGTCCCCCAGTTCATTTTTACCCAGTTGCATCACCAACACATTTGGGGGCTGGTGCTGATCCATACAACAATGGACTGTAGGTAGCAGTGTGTCCCGTCTCATTCCCTGCATGCTGATCCAGGTGATTTGCAGTGTACCCTCCAGGCATTGTTAGCAATCAGCAGACAGGTGAGGCCTGATGTAAGTCCAGTATGCTGTGGAGTGCCATCTCCCAATAGCCTGGATGCATGCTGGCTGTAGGCCCAAGTTGGTGGCTGTCATTACCATCCCAGTGCTAAAGGGATGGGACCCAAACTCCCAGGGAAGGAGGCCCAAAGACACTATGTCCATCCTCAACTGCATCCCTATGAATGAGGAAGGGACTGGGTCTGTGGGCCACACCACTGGAAATGCTGTCATAGCCTACACAGAGCACGGGCCTCCTTTTGCCAAAGGCCCTACTCTCAGGTGAGCCCCCCACACCTGCTGGTTGGTCTCAGACCTACTGATGATAGAGAACCCCTCAGTGCCAATCAGGATGTCCCAGACATCCAAGAGCTGAATGACTGCATCCATTCTAGAATCCTCTGCTAGCTCCTAAACCCTCAGGGCCCAAAACCTCAAACAGAATGGCCTCATAAGGAGGTCAGTAGTTTATGCAACAGCTGTGCCAGAATGACAAATGTCAAGAGGCTACGCAAGTCAAGTGCTCTAGGGAACAGCCTCTTCCATTCTTCTACTGCCCTGTAAGCCATGGGCTTTGCTAAAACTTGAAATGGTGTCCATGTGGACTAGTATGGCTCTGGGTGCAAAGCTCTGCCCCTGTACCAAAGGACCAACTCTCCCAACCCTGGCCATGCCCAAACCCCCAGCTGAGATACCCAAGAGGGCCACAGCCACTGAAGAATATGAGCAAAAAAGTAGAAGGGGCAACAGAGTGGAATACTCCCTGCATCAAGGTATATTCCCACATAGCCTGGTGAGGTGGCCGGGTGGCATGGCGTGCTTTATCCTTCCCCAGTCATCCATCCGTTTCCCCCTCCCCTGGGCTCAGTTCAGGTTCCATTATAGGCCCGCCAGGGAAGGGGAGGGCCAGGTTTTCCCTCTGCTGCTGCCACCCAGCCGCCAAGCTGCCCATGTAGCCTTCCCGTGGACATGGCCACACTGGCCACTTTCATATAACTTACTCTTCCCACTGTGTGGGACTGCAAACAAGGCCTGCGGTAAGTCAAGGTCCCCCTTCTTGTCTTGAAGAAAGGAGATTGTGTCTGGGCTCAGTTCAGGTTCCATTATAGGCTCGCCAGGGAAGGGGAGGGCCAGATTTTCCCTCTGCTGCTGCCACCCAGCCCCCAAGCTGCCCATGTAGCCTTTTCGTGGACATGGCCACACTGGCCACTCATCACATCACTTACTCTTCCCACTGTGTGGGACTGCAAACAAGGCCTGCGGTGAGTCAAGGCCCCCCTTCTTGGCTTGGAGAAAGGAGATTGTGTCAAAAATTATGACATTTCGAAATATTCATATGGGATCAGAATGTTCATTGTATCATTTTACCCTCAGCCTCATAGTCTGGTGCACCTCAGTTCTTTTCACAACTGATAATTTGGTTTTTATATTCTCAGAAAGTAATGAAACCCTAAGCACAGTTACATTCTTCTAAAACCACTGACTTCCAAGTGGGAACCCACAAGGACTTGAGAGAGGCATCATTCCCCCTTCTCCCACTATTTCCTCTTTTCCTTTCCTGACACCCCACAGCTTCTCCCCTTTTGTTGCTTCCTTCTCTCCTTCTAGGGTTGCTAACCTCCTGGTGGGGCCTGGCAATCTCCTGGAATCACATCAGATCATCCAAGTACAGATATCAGTTCCGCTTTAGAGCTGCCAGCTCCAATTTAGGAAATTCCTAAAGTTTTGGAGGTGAGGCCTTGGGAGGGAGAGGTTTGGGGAGGGGAGCTCCCTTAGCAGGGTATAATGCCATAGAGTCCATCCTCCAAAGCGGCCATTTTCTCCAGGGGAACTTATCTCTATCATCTGTAGAGCAGTTGTAATTCCGGGTGATCTCCAGGCCCACCTGGAGGTTGTCAACCCTAGTTCCCTTGGGTGCAATACCTGCTTTGAAGCAAGGCCGGTGGTAGGGACAGTAATCATTTTGGGGCTCCACTTTGGTCTTCTGCTCAGGGTTTAAGAATCAGTAAGGTTTTTCTGGTCATGTGATGTTACTAGAAGGGCATGAATTACCTCACAGATAGCTGTTCAGGGGGCAAAACTCATTTTTGTGTCAGGATATAGTTCTATCTTTCCTAATAAACTCAGGAAGTTTAACTGTCCTGACTGATGGTTTTGTATTTTTTAAAAGATTTGCTAAATATGACGGAATATCTCTTAAAGCACCCATTATCCTATTTGTCCAGATTTAGGGTGATCTCATGCATTCATAAGACAAGCCTTCAGGCAGAATGGGTTTACAGTTTTCTGTTTACCTCATCATTAGTCAGCATTTGATTTGATTTTCTTCATACTGGATGTTGGATTATGGGGTTTCAAATTACCCCCTGTCAACCAAATTCAAAATCCGCATATTGTCTGTAAAATATTCAACATATATTATGCTATGTATTGTTTAAGGTTTTTTCCTAACATCTGTCTTTGTACATGCCAAGATAGATTCAGAAGTAAAGCCCGCTGAGAAAGGATCACATACAGGAGCAGGCAGTGTAAGAGGATCTTACCCCACTCTCCAGAGTCAAAGGCTATGAATCTCTGATGGCCAGATGCTGGAAGAACTCAAAAAAAAAGTAATAGCTAGTATCACCCATCATCTGAAGCATCTGTTGGACACTACTGGAAACAGAATGCTAGACTATATGTTCATATATCCTTTTTCATGTTCCCATGTCCTTTTCTATAATTCTACTAAAAATAAGATTTAGGACATTGATGTACAGAAACTCTAGTTCCCTTGCAGGTCATAGTACTATTCTTTCTCATACCCTTATTTCCATCCCATTTCCATCTTTTCATCTTAGATAGCAAGTTCTATAAAGAAATAAAGTGACTTGGAATTCCCAAAATATATTTCTTAGATTGAAGATCTGGAGAATCACTGCTTTCTACACAGATATATATTGTGGCTTATGAATACTTCAAAGACTACATTTCATTAAAAATAGAGCAGTGCTTATGGTTGAGAGACCAACATATTATTTCACTTGATATTGGTTTCCAGAGTCTTATCTCCATTGGCATGCACTGATATTTCTGTTTGTCTTCTTTATATCAAGATGGTCAGACAGCAACCTTTCATTGCTTTTGTCCCTCAATATAATTCCAGTCTTTTTATCGTCTACTCTTTTTCCTGTTGTAACACATTTATCTTAATTTCTGAGAGCTGATGAAAGTGTATAACTCCAAATATGAAAGTTCCTAGTGTTTGTTTCAATTGCAATTTGTCAATCTATTAAACCCACAACTCCTATAGATACTAGTCAAGTCAAAGTTTGGTTCTATGGATGAAAACTTCTTATCAACATTTCCCCCTAAATGCTACTCTTTTTGGCCTACCAAAACATGGGGCAAATCTATCCTAGCTCCTAATTTCACCAGCTTAACTGCAAGCTTAATTTTTCCTAGCCAGCACATAAAAGAGTGCAAAGAGGTGCTAAGCCTCATCCTTTCCCCTAGTGTGCCACTTTATCAAATAATGCTTTGATTGATGTGATTCAACAGCAAGTGGGTTCCAACTCCAACTCATCCAAACTGCTACTGGGCTGGTTCATGAACAGCCCTTCATCATTAGATGCTTCAGGGGGTTCAGTAATCAGCCCCACATATACTATAGGAATTACATTTATTTAACCTTCACTAAACCTGCCACCTTCATTAGAACCTTCCCAGTCTACTCTAAATAAGCTTAAACTCCCTAATGCAGTATGAAGCAAGCAAACTAAGGACTTTCTCCCAGCCAGTTAAAGACTGCTTGGCCTTAAAGTGGCCAGCTAACCCTGTTCAACAACCTATGACACATATGATGTTAATATTCAAATATATCCAGAAATTGTATTGTTATGAGGAGTTGAATTGGATTTCCTGAAATTCAATTTTTAGATATAGCTATTGATTCCTCTTATTCTCCTTTTCTCTTTAGAAGGAAGAATTTCTCTTTGTCTTCTCATTGTTGTTTTCAGTTACAACACATGTGAGTCCTTTCCCAGCTCAGACCTTGCAAGGATTTTTTTAAAAATGAGGATATTTTATTCATTTATTTATTATTTACTTATTTATTTATTTATCAAATTTCTACCCCGCCCTCCCAGCCAGAGTTGGCTCAGGGTGGCTTACTTAAAACAGATAAATTACATTAAAAGATAGATTACAGTTAAAACAATTCTAAAACCGTCTAATGTAATAAAGTGCTAGTAGTCGCTATTAATTTGATGGTGGCAGCCATTATTCAATGATTTCAGATCACAGTCGGCTCATGATATTCCTTTCCAGTTGTCCTCAGATCTCCTTCAGCTTCTCTCTGCATTATGTGCCTTCACGGTGTACACTGGGATCAGGTCCATGCTGGAGTTCCCTGTGCTCTTGTTTCAGTGCCATAGAAGACAACCTCATCTCCAGAAGTTTAGGACCTGAGTTTGGGGGCTCCATTGGATTAATCTTTGCCTTTGCCAGGGTGGTGCTATAGCAGAAGGATAAGAAGGAAGGGTGGAGAGGACATTGCCATCCTCTGTGGATCTGCAGACTGAAATTCCAAAATTTTGCAGTATCTCCATTCTCGCCCCTTTATCCTCAAATTTATTTTTTGAACAAAAGAAATAATTTATTTGAAAAAGACTCCAAATTCCTAAAACAGGAAAAGAAATGGATTGTTGAGCAGGGGGTTGGACTAGAAGGCCTGTATGGCCCCTCCCAACTCTGTAATTCTATGATTTCAGGAAGGAATTGGGAAAAGAGGAATTAAGAGCCTTTCTTTTAACAACACTGACCCACAAATTCAGAACAAACATCATAATACTTTACAAATTTTTTTGTTTACTAAAAAGCAATCAGTCTTGGACTTCAAAGGTTAATGTTGTTTCAGTCTATATTTTGATATGTGGCATAGCTGTTGCTTTCAACTCTTAAAGAATTATTAATTGATCAATTACCAAGGGTCATAAGATCCAGAGCCTTAAAGAGATTCCAGCACAAGATACTGTATTCACTGCCTTTTCTTTCTTCAAATTCCAAATATTTTTCTTTCCTGAAAACTGAATAGAAACTAAAACAAATATCTTGTAGGTGGTTAGTCTGTATGTGAGAGTTCTATGAACAGAATTTATTTCTAATTGTGACTCAGCTGGAATCACTGGGAACTCCAATGTTCATACATCCATTTTTTGCATTGGAAAGACACAGTGGATGACACCTTTTTGGTGAGGTGTTACTAGTTGCTCCCTCCAATAATTCAACAAGATCAGATGTCAGAGATTGCAGAGTGTTTAATACTGGGTTCTGGACGCATTGCAGTGAACAGCTTTATTTATTACGTGATTTCAGGAACACTACAAGGACAAACTCCTGGGCAGCTGCCGTATTTTTAAGCATGCAATCACCACATCTCAAACACACCCCACTCCCAACGATAGGCTATTTACATAATTTCGTAGAAAAAGAGCTGAAGGAGCTCATTAACATAACTTATTAGCATATGCCACACCCCCTGACATCACCGGAAGTGTGCACCAGCCCCTCTGACAGGCAGAAGCACCTGGGATCCATTCTTTCCCCCCTCTCCCTTCCCTTCGCCTCCAAGTCGGGCGAAGGAAAAGGGGAGGGGGAGGATCTCAGGCGCTTCTGCCTGACAGAGGTGCTGGCGTGCCCACAACCAGCCTGGGTGAATTATAGAATTATAGAATCATAGACTCATAGAGTGGGAAGGGACCTCCAGGGTCATCTAGTCCAACCCCCTGCACAATGCAGGAAATTCACCAATACCCCCCCCCACACCACAGTGACCCCTGTTCCACGCCCAGGATATGATTTTTAAAAAAACCCTCCAGGATCACTGGGGGACAAACTGGCCTGGAGAAAAATTGCTTCCTGCCCCCAAAGTGGCGATCAGCATTTCCCTGGGCATGTAAGAAAGGGCCACAAGAACAAAGCACTGATGCAACCCTTCCTGCTCTACCTCTCGTGATTTGCCTAAGTTCACACAATCAGCATTATGATCCTTTTAAAGTTGAAAGCATGATATAAATGCAAAGGACTATTTGTAAGATTATCTGTAAGACACAAGACCAGGACGCATCTCACTTCTGGCAATCACTTGGAGAGACACTATCACTCAGCTTCCATTGCCCCCCACACACCCCACACTGGAATAAGAACATAATATCAGGCCATAC
>NW_015166502.1:125823-181606 GCF_001447785.1 Gekko japonicus
TCCCTGATGGATTAAAGTACCCTGGTCCTGCTCCTACATTTAAGAACATAAGAACATAAGAGACGCCAATGTTGGATCAGGCCAAAGGCCCATCCAGTCCAACACTCTGTGTCACACAGTGGCCAGAAATACCAGTGCCATCAGGAGGTCCAGCAGTGGGGCCAGGACATTAGAAGCCCTCCCACTGTTGACCCCCCCCCCAAGCACCAAGAAGACAGAGCATCACTTGCCCCAGAGCCCCTAGCTATACCTTGTGGCTAATAGCCACTGATGGACCTCTGCTCCATATGCTTATCTAATTCCCTTTTGAAGCCGTCCATGCTTGTAGCACCCACCACTTCCTGTGGCAGTGAATTCCATGTGTTAATCACTCTTTGGGTGAAGAAGTACTTCCTTTTATCCGTTCTAACCCGACCGCTCTGCAGTTTCATGGAGTGCCCACGAGTTCTTGTATTGTGAGAAAGGGAGAAAAGTACCTCTTTCTCTACCTGCTCTTTCCCATGCATAATCTTATAAACCTCGATCATGTCACCCCTCAGTCGTCTTTTCTCCAAGCTAAAGAGCCCTAAGCGCTTTAACCTTTCCTCATAGGGAAAGTGTTCCAACCCTTTTATCATTCGAGTTGCCCTTTTCTGCACTTTTTCCAAAGCTATAATATCCTTTTTAAGGTGTGGTGCCCAGAACTGCACACAGTATTCCAAATGAGGTCTCACCATTGATTTATATAGGGGCATTATTATATTGGCTGATCTGTTTTCAATACCCTTCCTAATAATCCCCAGCATAGCATTGGCCTTCTTTATTGCAGTCACACACTGTCTCGACATTTTCAGTGAGTTATCTACTACAACTCCAAGATCTCTCTCTTGATCTGTCTCTGCCAGTTCAGACCCCATCAATGTGTATTTATATTTAGGATTTTTGGCTCCAATGTGCATCACCTTGCACTTGGCCACATTGAACCCCATTTGCCATGTTGACGCCCACTCGCCCAACTTTGACAGATCCCTTTGGAGTGCCTCACAATCCTCACTGGTTTTCACCACCCTGAACAACTTCGTATCATCCGCAAATTTAGCCACTTCACTGCTTACTCCCATCTCCAAATCATTAATGAACAAGTTAAAAAGCAGTGGACCAAGTACTGATCCCTGTGGTACCCCACTGCTTACCACCCTCCACTGAGAAAATTGTCCATTTATACTCACTCTCTGTTTTCTATTAATTAGCCAGTTTTTGATCCATAAAAGGATTTGTCCTTTTATCCCATGATTTTTGAGCTTACTTAGGAGCCCTTGATGAGGAACTTTATCAAAAGCTTTCTGGAAGTCAAGGTAAACAATATCTATTGGATCCCCCTTGTCCACATGTTTGTTCACCCCCTCAAAGAACACTAACAGGTTAGTGAGACAAGATCTTCCCTTACAGAAACCGTGCTGAGTCTGCCTCAATAGGTTTTGTTCATCTATGTGCCTACTAATTCTTTCCTTAATAACGGTTTCCACCAATTTACCCGGTATCGACGTCAGACTGACAGGCCTGTAATTTCCCGGATCTCCTCTGGAACCCTTTTTAAAGATGGGAGTGACATTAGCTACCTTCCAGTCCTCAGGAATGGAGGCTGATTTTAAGGAGAGATTACATATTTTTGTCAGGAGATCCACAAGTTCACAATTGAGTTCTTTGAGGGAGAGGCTCCAAAATCGCAGGGTAGCTGCTGGAGTCGCTCCCCAAGATACCTGCCATGCTTCAGGAACATTGAACCAGGGGGTCCAATTCTACAGGCCCCCAAACAGGTTGCCTCCATCCCCTCCATTGTTCTCTATGGTGGGAAAAGATTGGTTTGTGCACACTGAGAGTTGAGCTTAACAAGCTCATTTTGGAATGCTTCCTTCTTTCTAATGCTTTCTTCTAATTTTAGTTGAAGGTCCTGGTTAGTCCTAGTAAGCTGTTCAATTTCTAGATCTGTCTATTGAGCTCTGCAAGACGCCTGAGCTTGGAACTGACGTGTGCACGTGCACACTTGCAGTTCAAGATCAGGGGTGCAGCTGGTGCTGAGGATCCTAGCCGCGAAGTGCAGGCTGTAGCTTCAGGTGAAGTAGGTCACCAAAAAGAGAAAAGAGAAAAGGTTTAGAAACGGGGGAGATTGCTCCCTCTCTGCGCCCCCGAGTCTTGGCTCTCTTCGAACCGGTAATGTGTTTTGGGAATGGGTTCCTCTGACCCACTCCAGGAGTAACCTACAAACCCTATAGAGAAGGGGTGGAAACGGGGGGGGATTACTCCCTCTCAGGTGCCCCCGAGTCCTGGCTCTTTCCAAACCAGTAAGGGAAGGGGGAAGGTGTTCAGGTTTCAGGAGTGGGATTCTCTGATACACCTCTCCAGGTTTTACCTGAAAACCCTATTCGTGGTCAAGAGTGACTATCCGGCCTACCCTTGCCAATATTTTTTTATCTTAGTTTCAGATGGGGCTTCCTCACCACAAAAGTTTAGTTTAGGATGCCGGCTCGCCGGCCTGACACCCAAGGCAATGTCTAAAGCCTATTTTAGTTTAGGATGCCTGCCCACACTTCGCACCCAAGGCAATGTCTAAAGCCTATTTTAGTTTATGATGCCTGCCCACGTTTGGCACCCAAGGCAACGTCTAAAGCCTATTTTAGTTTAGGATGCCCGCCCACACTTGGCACCCAAGGCAACATCTAAAGCCTATTTTGCTGGTATTAGAGAGTGCGGGGGATCAAGTCCACACTTCCCCTTCCTGGATTATCGCAGAACCAGGGTTCTGAGGTTTTCAGAGGCATCGTGCCTCTGCTTTTGAGTTTCCCCTCTAACTCCTTTTCCTTGGATTCCCCTCTAACTAGGTGTGGGGGTTTTCGAAGCGTTGTGCTTTGTTTTTCTGAGATTTGCCCCCTAACTCTTTTTCCTTGGATTCCCCTCTAACTAGGGGTGGGGGTTTTCGAAGCATTGTGCCTTGTTTTTCTGAGATTTGCCCCCTAACTCTTTTTCCTGAGGTTTTGCAGACTCTCTGTCTGGCGTGGGTACCTCTTAACCACAAAGTGGCTCCGTTGGTTGAGCCAATAAAGAACTTAAGCTGTGTTTAGAAAGAAAGATGGGGTGTATGTGCCTACGTGTATGTGCTGCTTGGTGCAAACTGGGGGTTCCCTATTGGTCCTCTTCGTAGTCGCGCCTTGGATAGAGTTGGAGCACGGCACGGGTTCCTCCAGGGGCAGAGAGAAAGAGACAGAAAAACATCCCACAATAGGGTGATCCGGTAGGGAGCCTTTCACGCAGACAGAAACCATTCACACAGTCCTTCCTTGGATTCTAGGAGCAGAGAATTCCTCTACGTCTGATCGGGGCAGGAAGCAGCGTGTCGACTCGCTTGTTCTCACTCCCGACTTGGGGCCAGCCTCACACGGGGCACCAATTTCTGTTATGCCAACTGCTTTATCTACAGCAGAGGCTAACTAAATTTAACGTGAGTCCTGGCCAGCTATACCAAGGTCATGTTTGAACCCAGAGTTCCAATAATGGAGACCACACGGGTGTTTTCCCCAAACAATTAATCCTTTTACTAAGCAATATTAATGTCACATACACACAAAATAATCAGTCTCACTTTTCACATACACTCAAGGTTCCTTTAGAATTACAGAAAGATATCAAAAATAGTTTCTCATTTACTTGGAGGTAGGTAGGTATTTTGGTTTATACTCGCCTGTCCCAGAAGTCTTGTCTGTTGCAATGTAAGAATAGGGGAGAAAGTAATACCTAGGGGTTTAAACTAAATCACACTCGCTAGAACCAGCCAGCAAGTGTGGACCTCTTTGGCTGCAGTCCAAGAGATCTTAAAGTAGACAAAGGGATTGTTGGATAGAAAGCTGGACCTTAGGGGTAGTAAAGAAGATAGAGGTCATGGAGAGGGAAGATGGCTAGCAAAGACCTAGGGTTTGGGTCTTTACTTTTATAGTTGAATCTCCAGGTGGGTGGCACCTTGCCAAACTGTAATCCCACCTACTTATAACCTCCCTCATTGGTGCATGTAGAAAGGGGCAGGTATTCTATGGGTTGGGCCAATATTTGAAATACTACACTCTATCTCATGGAATACCATCTGGCTAGGTGTGAAGTCTTGGCTTCCTGTATCCTCTTTGAAGTACAGATGAATCTTGGCTTTCCCAGGCCTACAAGGTACCATCAACAGGAAACGGCAATTCAAATGCAGATCAGGTCCGTGTTCTGCGTGACATCTATTCTTCTCAGCAATGGGGGAATTTCTCCTTCTTGGTTGTTGTCTCTGTTCACAATGGCTAACATGTGCTTCTTCTTCCCATAAGGCTTTGAGCTGAATGTGTGCAAGCTACATTAACATAAAATGCAGGCAAGTGTTCCCTATGTGAAGGCTCTCACAGTAGGTGATGCAAACAGCTTTCTTTGGCCCATGGTATACAGATTTGTGCACAGTCCATGTGTTGCATGTGTAGCAGATATAAAACCGTAAATTAGTCAATTTCTCAACAGAGTGCTTACTTGAGGTCATTGAAGTCACAATGTCAGGAAACCCATCAGAGGGCCATGACATAAGTCATGATCAATTCACCTGTAACCTGGTTCCTAGTGTGGAACACATGGTGGGTGGTGATGATGTAGGGCTTTGGCAAGAAGTGCTCCTTAAGCTGATCTAAAATTGTCTTGTATGCAGTGCCAGCAGTGAAGAAGCAATCTTGAAGGTCGAGTGGCCCCAGACACAGAAGGTAGCACACTTCTTTTCATCCTCAGTGATCTCGGAGGACTGAAGGAAAAACTTGAAATGGACGACATAAGGAGTCCCAGTCCTCTGCAGCGGCATAGAATGCATTGAAGTGTCTTGGGGCGGAAGACATGGTCCAGGAGCAATGCGATGTGCCTGGCACTGGAGCTAGGTGTGCGGTGTAGTGCTGATGGGTGCTGGGCTGGCTTAACAGAATCCCACCCTCATCACCAGTGTTAAATACTGGGTTCTGGATGCACTGCAGTGAACAGCTCTATTTATTAAGTTATTTCAAGAACACTACAAGGACAAACTCCAGGGCAGCTGCCCTGTTTTTGCGCATGCAATCACCACACCCCACAATACATAACACTGTTTCTCTATTGGTGTACTCCAGGATCCTAGTAAGCTGTTGTTCAGGGGAAACAAGCTCTGGCTCAATACAAAGCACAGAGCCTTCTTCCTGGGGCTCTGGCAGGACAGTTTGGAGCAGGGAGTGAAATATGCTATGTATAGTCTTCCTATTTAAGCCAGCTGTTGGCAGATAGACCTGACCCACTCTCCTGCCCTTGATAATGCTGTGTCAGATTAGCTGTGGTTCATCAGGCTTTGGAGGGGTTCAGTTTGCAAGTTGTTCACCTGCTTCTTATGATGTGCCTGGCACTGGAGCTAGGTGCGCGGTGTGGTGCTGATGGGTGCTGGGCTGGCTTAACAGAATCCCACCCTCATCACCAGTGTTAAATACTGGGTTCTGGATGCACTGCAGTGAACAGCTCTATTTATTAAGTTATTTCAAGAACACTACAAGGACAAACTCCAGGGCAGCTGCCCTGTTTTTGCGCATGCAATCACCACACCCCACTCCCAATGATAGGCTATTTACATAACACTGTTTCTCTATTGGTGTACTCCAGGATCCTAGTAAGCTGTTGTTCAGGGGAAACAAGCTCAACCAGATCCAGGTCTTAGTCCAGGGATGACTCTGGCTCAATACAAAGCACAGAGCCTTCTTCCTGGGGCTCTGGCAGGACAGTTTGGAGCAGGGAGTGAAATATGCTATGTATAGTCTTCCTATTTAAGCCAGCTGTTGGCAGATAGACCTGACCCACTCTCCTGCCCTTGATAATGCTGTGTCAGATTAGCTGTGGTTCATCAGGCTTTGGAGGGGTTCAGTTTGCAAGTTGTTCACCTGCTTTAGACTGCTTTTGAAAATATTTTTTCCCCTAAAGTTAAATGGGCCCTATGTGATTGGTTAGGCCCTAAGGGGTGGACTGCATGTTACCCTTCTTTACATGTTTAGACCATGTTTTCCTATGTTCCCTGAAGTAATTTCTGGGCAGAAAAAATCTTGCCAATGTGGTGCATGCCTTGGTAGAGCTAGATGGAGCATGTGTATTACTCCCAATCAGCAGACACTCCATTGGTTGCCCATTTGTTACTGGGTTTAATTTAAAATATTGGCTATCATATACAAAGCTCTTCACGGCTTTGGGTCATCTGATCTGCAGGACTGCCTCTCCTCCTATGCCCCACTGTTGTGTACTGCCTCTTTAAGAGGCTATCCCAGTAGGTCTCAGAGCAGCAGGAGAGTAGGAGGGACTCAGTGCTTCTCTTCTTGGTGTCACTGCTAGCAGCCTACAGGAGGGCAGGGCCTACTAAGACTTTGCAGAACCAGTATTGCTGTTTCTTATTCCAATAGCCAAGTTACCCACCCTACAGTTAGTGTTAAGAAAGATCCCTTCAGCCAAATGGAACTGGATGTTTGTTGTTTGCTTCACTGCACAAAACCACCATGATAGCTTCACTCATCTGGGGTGGGCCTTCTGCAGGTGCCAACCTACCCATGTAAAAATCAGCAACTGGCCATACATAAACCTTCTCTGGTCCCTTCCTTGTGGTATGGTCTACCTGAGGAGGTCAGGAAGGACCCCACTCTCCTGGCTTTCTGCAAACTATGCAAAATTGAATTATTCAAGAAGGCTTTTCTACACAGGCAATAAGCTAACACTGTACAAAATGACTCACAAAGTTACTTGGATATAGCTTGCTATAAGTTGGATCCTACTATGTAATTTTGCATCATTTAATGTGTCATGCTAATACTTATGCTTTGCTTCAGTTCTGTGTTTTAGATTTCTGGTTATCTGTACAACCCCAATCATTTTCATTGTTTACTGAATGTCCCATCCTGTTGATTGTATTGACTCTCTCTGTGTAATCTGCCTTGAGTCCCAGTGAGGAAGGAGGACTATAAATTGCATAAATAAATAAATAGTTGACCTTCCCCAGGGGTAGGCATCATTATCAGGCATTATCAGACCTGAAACACTCAACAATTGACTATATATTAATTTCCCATGAGCAGTATGACTATGATATTCACGTTAAAGTTGATGTGAGAGTGGAAAGTGATTATTTACCTCTTAATTTCAGCTGGCTAGAGCCTTTATGATCCCTTAAGAATAGAGTCCATATAAAAGCTGATACGGCAGAGCAGACAGGAAGAAGGAGAAATAAATAGGGACCACAGATAAATGAGAAATTATTTACCTGGTCACAGACAGAAGAAGGAAAATTTGTATTCCAAGTATTAACATCATCTACAGTTGAGGAGGAGTACTTAGTAAATGTATATAATAGACTCATCTTAAATGCTACATCTCTTCTATCAAGACCTAGGAGCCTTAAAGATGGAGGAAAATCATTTAGAAAAAATTGGTTTGACCACGAGTGCATCCAGGCTAAGATAGAGCTCATAGAATGCTTTAAAGCATTTCAATCTAACCGCACTCCGGATACTAAAATTGAAACTCAAGCCAAGAAAAAGGCATACAAAATCCTGTTGAAAAACAAAAAAAATGGCAGCCATACACCTTTTATGGCAATCACTTATTAAGGCTACTTTGGGGGAAGATAATGTAAGTTTTTGGAAGATTACTTCCGGTTTACAGAGAAGCAAAGTTGATACTCTGGCAAGTTCTATTCAAGTGTTGATGTGGGAAAACCATTTTGTCATTTTGTATGAGGACCAACAATATAAATCTCTCATTATTAACGCCTTAAGAGATGTTCCGTCATTGATGTCAATTACAGTAAGTGAGGTCACGTTGCTGATAGCACAGCTGAAAAATGCGAAAGCACCAGGAAGTGATTTTATAGTACCTGAGCTACTTAAATCACATGTAGATTGATGGGCTCTGATATTGGCCAATCTCTTCACATATATAGACTCAACAGCAAAAATACCAAAGGACGGGGGTCTAGTCATTATAGTGCCTATATATAAGAAAGGAATCAAGACTGACCTGAATAACTTCAGGCCAATAAGCCTTTTAAATGCCATTTGTAAATTATACACCAAGCATTTATGCCTGAAGCTATGTAAATGGTTAGAGCAAGAAAATCTATTAGAAATTGAACAGGCAGGATTTACTCAAGGCCGCTCAACTTTAGATCATTGTTTGGTCTTAGATAATCTTGCCCATAAGTATACAAAGTCAACACAGAGAAATTTATATGCAGCATTCATGGATCTTAGAGCAGCATTTGATACTGTTTCAAGGAGAAGTCTATGGGCAAAGCTGGAAGACATATCAGTAGACAAAAGGTTGTTACACTTGATAATTAAATTACATGAGGATAATAAGCTTCAAATAAGATATACCTAGGATAGTAAATTATCCAATAAAATCCTGGTACAAAAGGGAGTCAGACAAAATTGTCTGCCTGCACCTTTTTTATTTAATATATACGTGAACACTTTGATTCAATGTCTTCATACAGTGGATACCCATGCCCCCAGTTTATCGGGAGGGAAAAAGGTGTCAATCTTGATGTATACAGATGATGCTGTTCTTTTGTCACAAACTAAAGTTGGCCTAAAACGTGCCTTTAAAAAATTTAGTGATCAATGCGATATTGAACAGTTATTAATCAATTACTCAAAAACTAATTTTTTTAGATTTCAGTAGTCGGTATAGGAAGGCTAACTGGAAAATCAAAGGTAACAGCATTGACCAGGTCAAAAACTTTCAGTATCTAGGAGTTGTTTTTACATACAATGCTAACTTTAAGACTCATTTGATCACATCAGCAAATGCTGCAAAAAAATTGTTAATGCTGTCCTTAGGTTGTGGTCACACGTGCCAGAAAAATGAGGAGTGTGGGGAGCGAGGCTATTTCCTCCAGAGGAATTTGACCCGCAGTTGCGCGATCACACATTCCTTGGAAGCTGCAGACACAGCCCACCACTGCATGACCAGATGCAACTGCGGGTGAGTTGGGTTGTTTTTTTTTTGCTGTTTGTTTCTGATGCACTTAAATAAGGAATTGATGATTCACATCTCTGTACTGAGGGCTCCCTATGGAGCTTTTGATGATGGGCATACTGAGATGGGGGGGAACAACAGCATGGAGTCAGGATGGCCTGATCAGACAATCACAATGCCATGAAAGCACGATCAGACAGGGGAAAAGTCCATCACTGGCCCATCGCAACCCGTTTTCTACCATATTTTCCCTGGTGTCTTTTAACTCCGCTTCTGCAGCAGAGCAGAAAGGGTTGCTGATTGCTGCGGGGCACTTCCTAGATGTTGTCTAATTGTGCCCTTTAAATCTGCCCAGCATTAATGCCTATGGTGGGTCTAATTGTGCACATGATTGCAGCCTGAGATATATTTTTTTTAGGAAAGAGGGCTCAGGCTTTATACCTGTGGCTCTAAAATTATTCCAAGCAAAATCCTTAACTCAGCTTTTATATGGGTCACAAATTGGTTTAACTGCTAATGTTAAGATCTTAGAAACTATACAATTGGAATTTCTTAGGGCTTTGTTTTTCTGGTTAAGGATACATCTAAATCCGAAGGGTTTAATACCTTATCTCCTAGCCACTGACCTACCCCATATGGTCTGCAAAGATAATTGATAAAGTTAGGATGATTGGTTTGAATACAGAAGAGCTTTTTGATATAGGTTTGAATAAGGCAAAGGCCCTGGTATTACAAAGATTGAGAGACACTGAATCACAAAATGATGAAACAATGCTCCCTATAAACTACAGCAGTTTGAAAACATGGCCAAATTATACATCAGCTCTATACCTCTCAGCTATCATTTACAAGATATATAGATGGACCTTTTCGAGAGCACGCTTCAATGCATATCTTTCTGCAGTACTAATTGGTAGATTTTCCCAGTTGCCCCTGCAGATGTGATATTGTCCCTGTTCTGGAAAAGTGATTGAATCTGTTCTCCTGCATTGTGAATTTTATCAAGAAGAAAGATTGCAATTAATTATTCCACTCCTCTCTAAATTCATACCACTGAAGTATTATATGAACTTTAGGTCTGAAGTACTCAAGAAATATCTCTTAGAAGATACACAGAAATCTGTAACTTATGTGGTAGCAAAATTTTGTACTATAGCAATTAGAAAGTGGAAATGTTTGGAATGATCATAATAGTTTTTATGAGCTCCAAGTTTCATGAGTATTAGATGGTTTTAAGAGATGTTTTGATCTTATGTTGGTTTTTGACCATAATAAACATTGACTGACTGACTATCAGACCGGCAAACACCCTGAGGCAACTAAGATGGAATAGAAGCTAACTGAACCAGATCCTGATGAATGACTGCCTTAAGTGCTGGGGAAGGAACTCTTGCAGTATTGGGCATCTTCAGCTGAACCTGCATACTGACCAGTGTAAATGATAGTGTTGATGAACAGTTTGGAGTGCAGGCAAAGAAAAGTGAGGATCAGCTTTATTACCACTCCAAGCCTTGAGCCAAGGAGGTTCATCCAAAATATTGGTGAACCCATTAGGTACTTTCTTAGAGAATCCACACTAATACAAAATTACAGTCCAGCAGTTTAATAATTTAATAAACTTTAGTTCAGCCCACTTCTTTATCTGGCATCTTCATTTTGGAGGTGGGTGCAAATGGTTCCTAGATCAGGATATGTATTCATTCATTCATTCATTCATTCATTCATTTATTATGGTATTAAACCAGAATAAAACACAGAGTAAAATATGCCAAAACCATCATCTACAGTTGTTAAAATTATAGGTAAAAATATAATACTTGTACCAAAGGGATTATAAATAATATTCCAATAATACATAGGAATACACTGTGTGAAAAGGTTCTTGACAAAAAGATAAAATAAAATAAATTAAATAGAGGAGTATTGCCTTTTAAGACAAAATTTTGTAAAAATATATTTATTAAATAGACTTGTGTCATACTTTATGTTTCCTTACTTTCTTGGATGTTCAGTTGAGTTTTGCAGGCTGCTTTGCAGAATTTCACACAAAATGCAATCACCTGAGGATTTTCTCCCAGAAGCAGCAATTTAAAATATTCCGGATTTGAATCCCCAGGATTTCTGTTGTGCAGGGGGGAAATATACTTTGAATGGTTCTTTTGATAAAAAGGAATATGGAGGAGGACACATTCTGTTGTTTTGATCTCACCTCTGCCATAGGGACATAATTTTTCATTCAAAGGAAACTTCTCTTTTTTTAGTTATGTCCCAGCCAAAGCTAGGAGATTTTATTGTTTCTAGAAAAGAAAGATACTACAAAGAATAAGATAACAACACGACAACAAACAAACGATGACAACTACAATACTGGAGCTTTGTCCCTGGTTAACATAGAGAATAAAATTGAATCTTAACCTGTACACCTGTACCTAATTATACAGTCAATTTTAAAATATAGCATTTACTTTTTGAGTTTTTTTCAGGATTTCTGAGTATAGTCCTCAATCCATCTACATAGTCTCGACCAATTATTTTCAAAATTTACATCTTTTTTCCCTTGTAGCTGTAAAGTTAATTTGTCCATTTCTGCTGCTTCAAGCAATTTATGTATTATTTCTTCCGTCTTAGGTGTTTCTTCTTTTTCCCAATATTTTGCATAGAGTATTCTAGCAGACAGCACAGCATGTACAATCATACAGACATACTGTTTTGTAAAATTTTGCAGAATATTCAATAAAAATAATTCAGGGTTAAATAGTATACTTACATCTAGTATTTTTTGCAATATTTCATGTATCCATATCCAATATGTTTTTGCTATCTTACACGACCACCACATATGGTAAAAAGAACCAGTTTTTTTTTTACATTTCCAACATAAATTTGACATATTTGGATACCACTTAGTTAAGTTTTCCGGAGTCATGTACCATCTATAAAACATTTTATATATTTTTTTATTTGTATGAATCAGCTTTTGTAAATTTTATATTTACCTTCCACACCCCTAGACCATTCCTCCATTTGTATATTATGGTCTAAATTTTGCGCCCACTTAATCATTGATTCCTTTACAACTTCATCTTGTATTTTCATATCTAATAGCAACATATAAATTCGCTTTATGTATTTCCCATCTGTTCCACATAAGATTTTGTCAAGCTCTTGGGGTGTATCATAGAAACCTGTTACTTGGTCTTTAGCAAATCTAGAATCTATTTGTACTCTTTCCTACCAATTCAAACATATACTTTTTTTCTTAAGCTGATCTGGCTTAAGTATTTGGTTTTTACTGTTTAACAAATCATCAGATGTCCAAAATAGGTCTTTTGTAAACATCATAGGATATGTAGAAGCTTTCAATAGTAAAACCCATTTGGGAATTTTGGTATAATATAGTTTTTGTATCTCTTCCCATGATTTCAAAAATGCTGCTCTTACAAGATGTTGTTTGAAGTACTTGTGGATACTGCTTTTTCTGTACCAAACAAAAGCATGACAGCCTAATTGTAGGTCATGTACTTCAAGCTTTAATAAACTTGAATTTTCTAGTGCAATCCATTCTTTCATCCAGTTTATAGCTGCTGATTTATAATATATCTGCCAATCTGACAATGCAAAGCCTTCTCTTTCTTTTCAATCTTGCAAAACTTTCATCTTAATTCTAGATTGTTTCTCTTGCCAGAAAAATTGTCTCACCAATTTGTCTATTTCTTTAAAATACTGTTGATTTTTTATAATTGGTATTGTTTGGAATAAAAAAATAAGTCTTGGTGATATATTCATCTTCACTGCCGCTATTCTCCCCATAAAAGATAACTGTAGATGTTTCCACTTTTCTAGGTCTTTCTTGATTGCACCCAGGAGTTTTGTATAATTTTCTTTAAATAGAAAGCTACACCTATTAGTTAAATTTATTCCTAGATACTTTATTGCTTTCTTTACTTCAATTCCCGAGCACTCCTGTATTGTTTGAATTTGCTTCTTGGTGCAGTTTTTTGTTAAAATTTTAGTTTTCTTAAGATTGATTTTTAGTCCTGCATATTGTCCATATTCTTTTATCGTATAGAGAAGTTGATCAATTTTCGGGTCTTCCAATATAAAAACCAGGTCATCTGCAAATTCTTGAAGTTTGTACTCTTAAATTTAAGTCCTCTGATGGCATTCTGTCTTCTTACCATGTCACAAAGTGTCTACAAAGCAAAGATAAATAAGAGAGGAGATAGACAACCTTGCCTGGTTCCTTTTCCAATTCCTATACTTTTTGAAAGATCTCCATTTATCATAATTTTAGCAGACTGTTTTGTATATATTGCTTTAACCATTGTACAAGAATACTCACTGCATTTCCATGTCAACAGTTGTTCCAACATAAAAGACCAAGTAAGATTGTCAAATGCCTTCTCTGCATCTAAAAAGACCAATGCCATTTGCTTTTCAGGGTGTGCTTCGAATTATTCAAGTATATTCAAGATTGTTCTCACATTAGTTCTCATTTGCCTCTTTGACAGGAATTCTGATTGGTCTTGGTGGATTGTCTGGAACAGCACCTTTTCCAATATATTAGCTAATATAGGCCCCGGGCACATGGGCTGGATATCACGGGGGGAGGCATGGCTAATTGCCCCGACGCAGTTTGATTGGCGATTATGCGATCAGACGCGCTGGCGGCACACCACGGGTCCTTCCCTTGATGCCGGCAGGTAAACGAGGGACCCGAGGGGAATGCCGCGCGCCGGCGTGATCACACCACGGGAATCTGGAGGCAGCCCATGGCAAACGTTTACTAGTACCTTGGAGGTACTACTTTTTTTAACACGCATTTTCGGCAGTAAGCCACGGGTGCGCTCCACTTCCCTGATGTTGGGGAGTGATCGCACCTGGATAATCCGCCCACCATCCATGCCTCTCCCGCGGCAACTTTGCTGTGTGACCGGGGCCATAGATGCATAAATTTTATAGTCTACATTGAGTAGCAAAATTGTCCTATAATTTCGAAGAGTTTGAGGACTGCTGGAATGTATTGCCCTCCCTTGGTACATAAAAATTTGGCTATAATTTGAGCTGACTTTTGTCCTATTTCTGCTCTGTGCACACAGTGAGCTTTTATCACACCAGATGCTTGTATAACCATGCCTAGATACTTAAAACTAGTAACTTGTTCAATTTTCTGTCCATTAACA
Organism: Gekko japonicus; assembly: GCF_001447785.1. Taxonomy (NCBI): domain Eukaryota; kingdom Metazoa; phylum Chordata; class Lepidosauria; order Squamata; family Gekkonidae; genus Gekko; species Gekko japonicus. Next base: position 140,022 of record NW_015166502.1, read on the forward strand.
CTCCATCCTCTCCTTTTGATTTTTATACTAAAGGCTATCACTTTTTGGTAATTTATTATTAAATGCTTATCCCTGCAAAATTTGCTAAACACTTTAAGGGTCTCCTTAAGCCCACTGGAGTTCTGGAAAAAATTACAGTATCATCTGCATACAGTAATACTGAGATGTTATGATCTGACCGTTTAGGTGGACAGCAATCAAGGCTGTTTATGCAACTAACCATACTATTGATGCAGAAAATGAATAGTAATGGGGCTAGCAAGCAACCCTGCTTTACTCCCTTTGATGGCATTCGATAAGTGCCCCTTCCCATTACATCGAAACTTCAGGGAAATATTGGTATATAAGGTTTGAATTAGGTAAAGAAGTCTTTGATTAATAGATATTGACTCTAGCTTTTACCATAATTTAGCCTTTCAGATAGAATCAAATGCTATTTTCAGATTTATGAATGTGGCGTATAATTATACAGAGCTCTTTGATATATATTTTTCAATCAGATGTTGCATAACCAAGCAATGGTCTAATGTCACTCTTCCTGCCCTAAAACATGCCTGTTCTGCAATTATATTTTCTTGTTCCAGCCAGCACTTAAATTTCTCCAGTGGATGGTTAGCATAAATTTTACTGATACAGCTGAGGAGGCTGATGGGTCAGTAGTTTGCAGGATCATCTCTCTTCCTTTTCCTAAAGAAGTGTATTACAATTGCCTGTTTCCAGTCTTCAGGTATATGGCCAGTAGCATCGATGTAGGAGAAAAGTGATGCCAGAATTGGTGCCCACCAGTTTGTGTTGTTTTTCAGGAGCTCTGGTGGTATGCAGTCTATTCCAGGAGCCTTTCCACTTTTAAGTTGACTTTTAAGTTCTTTGATTTTGAGTAGAGAGAGACAGATGGCCATTCAGGCAGGTTTTCTATCACAGAAGATGGAAGTTCTTGTGACAGTCCATTGAAGATCTTTTGGAAGTAAATTTCCCAGTTTCATACTGCAATTTGAGAGTCCAGGGGTAAGGAATATTTAGATAGGTGGTTCGTTGTCATTTTCCAAAACAATTTTTCTCTTTGGCAGCCTGGATGAGCCTGTCCCAAGATATTTTATATAGATTTTCTTTTTATTAGCAATAAGTTGTTTAAATTGTTTCTTATGTTCAGCAAAATGTTGGTGGGCCTTCAGACTGTTGATTCTAGAGTTTGTCTTGTATTTATGGAAAGCTGAGATGAAGGTCCATTTGCAGTCCTTATGAAACCGCAGCTTGTATTGCCTTGGTTTTTGGTTTACGTGTGGTCTAGTTTCATAGGTCAGAAAAGGTTTCAATTGCTGCACTAAGTTATCACAGTGAGACAGTAGATGACTTGTCAGGCTGGGGTCCAGGAGGACTGAGCGAAGAGATGAATGAAAAGTTGTCTTCCATCAAAGTTGACTTCATCCTCAAATTTAGTCATTTGGTCCAAATAGCCCAGCATCCACATTGTTCTGTTGGAATGACAGATGTACCCATTTGAGTTTTCAAATGCATTTGACGACTCAGCAGTATCAATTGTAGTTCAAGAGGAAGATGGTCACCATGTAAGTGTGGTAGAGCCTGAAGTTTTTTGATATGTGGTATTGAGTTCTCATTTACTAGTATATAGTCTATGGTACTAGCCTTTAGCCCTGTCATAAGCGCAGGGGTCATTTCGTAGAAAAAGTGGTGCAGGAGCTCATTAGCATACCTCATTAGCATAACTTGTTTACATATGCCACACACCCTGATATCACCGGAAGTGTGTCAGAAGGCAACACCCACCACTCAGGCTCCACTGGACTGTTTTGGATTGCTAGCTATTGAGGGGGGGGGCGCGGACGTGCAGATCTGTCCTCACAGAGGAGGGAGAGCTTGTACCTGAATAAAACTTGGACTTAAAGGTGCCACTGGACTGTTTTGGACCGGGGGGCAGGGGGGGGCTCTGCAGCTTACCTGGCTGCTTCTTGCTCTGACTGAGGGCTGCTGGGAGCAGGGGGTGGGGTTTGCTGCATGTGCCCTCCCCCTGGGCTCTTTGCTGCCGGAGCTCCGCTCCTGTGCGCTCCTGCAGGAAATGACCTCTGCATAAGCGTATATAATCTTGGGTGATTCCTAGATCCAGATCCATTCAAAATAGAAAGATTTAGTCTTTTAGCCATTCTTGCCAGACAGAAACCTGCATAATTGGCCTTTTCATCCTTGAAGGAGTATAGGTAATAAGTGCTCATTTTGCTTTCCTCCAAGGCAAGTGTGTTATACTTGGCATAAAAAAAAGTGGTCATCCAGGCCCATTCTTGTGTTAAGGTCTCCTCCCAGTAGAACCAATTCAGGTGGATAGTTCAATAAGAGATCTTCAGTATAACATTCTATTTCTATCCATGTTTCTTCAAGACTAGCTTTTTTTTTTTTTTTGCTGAGGAGGGAGATAGATGTTAATTACTAATGGTGCTTCTGAAATTAATTGGAGATTAACTGCTATAGCTTGATGGTTCAGAGCAGATAATAATGTACAGCTGACTGCCAGGAATGTAGATATCAGAATACCTAGGCTACCTTTTAATTTCCTAGGCCCTAGTCCAGGAATTGCCTCTACTTTGAAGGACTGATTTCCATCAACCACAAGGTCTTTTGTTGTCCAGATTTCCTGGATCATTATAATATCATGTTGTCTCTGGAAAAAAAATATTTCTCAAGGTCAGTGCCCCAGTGCCCAGCCAGCAATATTTCATGTTGTAAGTTTTAGAGGTTTTATTATGTCCAGATTACACTGGCCTATATACCATCATGCCATTGAATTTGTGCCCTGTGATATTTTTGGATCAGAGGTATCTCTGTCCACTGGGTCATCTTCAATTATCATACAAAACTCAGGATTGTCTGTGGGGTTGTTGTTGTTCAGTTGCACAGTCAAGTCCGACTCTTCACGACCCCATGGACCAGATCACGCCAGGCCTTCCGGTCTTCCGCCGTTCTCTGAAGTTTGCTCAATTTCATGTTCGTTGCATCTATGACACTGTCTAACCATCTCATCCTTTGCCGTCCCTGTCTTCTTTGACCTTCAGTATTTCCCAGCATTAGGGTCTTCTCCAGTGAGTGCTCCCTTCTCATTTGGTGGCCAAAGTATTTGAGCTTCAGTTTCATTATCTGGCCTTCCAGGGAACAGTCAGGGTTGATTTCTTTTAGGATTGACTGATTTGATCTTCTTGCAGTCCAAGGGACTCTCAAGAGTCTTCTCCAGCACCACAGTTCAAAATAATCTATTCTTTGGCGCTCGGCCTTCCTTATAGTCCAACTCTCGCAGCCATACTTGACTACTGGGAGTACCATTGCTTTGACCATGTGGACTTTTGTTGGCAGGGTGATGTCTCTACTTTTTATCATGCTGTGAGTGAAGCGGCTGGGCCAAAGCCGAAAGGACGCTCAGTTGTGGATTTGTCTGATGGTGAAAGGAAAGTCCGATGCTGCAAAGAATAATACTGCATAGGGACCTGGAATGTAAGATCTATGAATCAAGGTAAGCTTGACGTGTCTGTGGGGACAGCCAGATTAATGTTGGCATGAACAGGACATGTATGTTTCATAAGAGGCAAAAAAGATAAGGAAATCCATTTGTTTTCTATATGTAAGTAGACTACTACAGTAGATTTCAACAACTAAAGAATGCAAAGAATCCCCTAACTCCAAATATTGTCATCAGGATATATATGTGATTTTGATCAGTTTTTAAATGTTGCTAATGGAGTGGAAAACTTATATGAATCATACACAGAATGTGGCATCAGCGCACCTTGGTAGTTCCAAAATTATATTAAACAATCATCCTAACTTTCCAAAGTTCAGTGTCAAACAATGCTTAAAATATATATAATTTCAGCTCTTGTGGGCAGTAATTAAATAAATAAAATCCAATTGAATAAATTATATACCCTTTTGTCTTCCCAGTCTTTAGAGCTGTAACTTTTTTTCCTGCAGGCAACTGTAAGTGCAGCAAGAATCTACTAGAGAGCATATCTAAGACTGCTGTCAGAACTCAGCAAGAGAAATTAGCATTTTTCCTGTTTAAATAAAATAACAGCCTTTACTTTTTACAAGTCTGAATAATATTTGACCCTTATAAAAGTTTACATTATTTCACTTTAGAAAGTGATAGACCTTCCCAAATACTTTTAAAAAATTGTCTGGGTTTCTATTTTTTTAACTTTTTTATTGTTTGAACATTGTTAATGTTGAAATAATTTGTCTCAAATATCTATAACATATATAACAACAACAACCAGAGATAAGGACTAATACCAGTTAGTGAGGGAACTCCAAACAAAACAAAAAAAGTCTTCTCTCACCGGTGGAAGACAATGATAGTGGGAGTTCTCTCTCCTGGGTAGGGAGTTTTAAACTTTGGTGCCACAACCAAGGAGGTTCTTTCTTAAGTTGCCATCTGTCTAGCCTCAGATAACAGGGGCATCCACAGTAAAGCCTCTGAAGATAACTGGAGATAATGGGTAGGTTAGTATAGAAAAAGGCAATCCTTAAGCCCAAAACTTTACAGGGCTTTAGAGGTTAATTCCAGCATCTTGAATTGGGCCTGGAAGCAGATTGGGACCAATGTAGATGGGAAAAGATTGGAGTGATATAGTCTCTACGACCCCCTGCAGTCGACATTCTGGCCACAACATTTTATGCCAACTGTACTTCCAGACACTCTTGAAGGGCAGCCCCACATACAGTGCATTGCAGTAATCTAATCTAGATGTTATCAAGGTATGTACCACAGTAGCAAGATCTTTTCTGCCCAGGAATGTCTGCAGCTGGCTCACCATTCAAAGCTAGTAAAAGGCTTTATCCAACAGGAGGCCCAAGTCCAGCTGCAAACCCAAGCTATGAACCATCCAGAACAGGAGATATCCCCAACCAGTGGCACTTCCATTTTGTCAGAATTAAGTTTCAGCTTGTTAGCTCTCATGCATCACCAAACCGCTTCCAGGCACCTGTTCATGGTTTCCACAGCCTCCCTGGGATCAGATGGAAGTGCAAGATAGAGCTGCATATCATCCACATATTGGTGACAACTGAAGGTAATGGTTTCCCTTGCTTGAAAGCCAGTCAAATCCAACTCTAGGGGGCGATGCTCATCTCCGTTTCCAAGTCAAAGAGCCAGTACTTTCAGAAGACATTTCTGCGGTCATATGGCCGGCATGACTAAATGCCGAGGTGCACTGAATGCTGTTACCTTCCCACCGAAGTGGTACCTATTTATCTACTTGCAATTTCTTGCTTTCAAACTGCTAGGTTGGCAGGAGCTGGGGCCACAGACAGGAGATTGTTTTTTTCCCAATTTGGGTCTATTGGACCTGAAAAAATCGGTATTCCCAAATATTCCTAAATACCAGTATTGGTCAATATTGGTATTCAGGTAAATATTTGGGAAACGTGAATTTATTTGGATTTATTATACTCTATAGTGACCATTCCCATAGGGTATAATGGAGAATATCACATGCCTTGTTGTGTCGCCACTGCAGTGCGACTCGGTGAATTCACCTTGACCTGGATAGCTCAGGCAAGCCCAATTTCACCAGATCTTAGAAGCTAAGCAAGGCCAACCCTGACATGTAACTGAAAGGGAGACCTCCAAAGAATGCCAGGGCTCAGGGTGCATCTTTGAAAAGCCACCTCTCTGAAAAATGTCAAGCTACCTCTCTGAAAAATGTCCAAGCCCCCTGAAGGGAGATGCCAGAAGTCACCATGACTTCCAGACATGCAAGCACATACATATACATGCACATGCACACATATTCAAATACTCACAAAAAGTAAATTTTAAATGCCTTCTAGCTGGACCTGAATAGAAGCCGAATAATATGGGCTTTTATTCAGTCATGGCTATTTTGGTAGCCAAATCAGATTGTCTAATCTGAATTTGGCTGAATAAATAAATGAAAATTACTGATAGCACATGTCAATCATGTGCTGCTTCAAATGTTCTCGCTCTCCCTTCTCTCTTACACACACAGAAGGAGAGAGAGGCTGGAGAGTAGGAATTAGATGAGGATCAGGGAGCAATTTGCAAAAAGCAATTAAGCAGTATAGAATTTACCTTTATAGAGAAAATATTTAGAGAAAATATTTTAAAGGAATTTCAGTTACACCTTATATAGTACATTCCTGTCCTTTAAGCTGACTAAAATCAGTGGGCCTAGATCTGAGTAACTCTGCATAAGTAGACTGTCTTTCTTTTCTTTTTTTATTTAGAGAGCATGAGGCTTTGCAGGTTATTGCATCCTTTGTCCGCTGTTAGTAAATTTGTGAGCTGCAAGCCAAGAAACAAATTGGTAGAATGCTTATGTAAGAATTCATACAGGGACATTCACTACTAGGGATTATACATGTGAATTCCAAGGATGCAAAATAATGTCACTTTCAGGTCTTATAAATGTGAGAAAAAACTGCAGGGTTTTTTGGATGACACCTCCATATTAGATCCCTTCTAATCCGGTTTCTGACCAGGCCATGGGACAGAGACGGTCCTGGTTGCCTTCACAGATGATCTCCGGAGGCATCTGGATCAGGGTGGTACAGCAGTGTTGTTGCTGTTAGACCTGTCAGTGGCATTCAACACAGTTGACCATCAACTACTGATTCACCACCTCACCGACACTGAGATTCAGGGGTTTGCCTTGCAGTAGCTCTCCTCATTCCTTCAGGGTTGGGGACAAATGGTGGCCATTGGGGAACAACTATCCGGAAGGCACCCGCTGATTTGCAGAGTGCCCCAAGGAGCGGTGCTTTCCCTGATGTTATTCAACATCTTTATGCGCCACCTTGCCCAGATTGCCCGGAGTCATGGACTGGGTTGTTACCAATATGCGGATGACACCCAGGTCTATCTCTTGTTGGACTCTAGTCCAGGAAATGTGGACCGGGCGTTGAAAGCTGTGACTGGTTGGCTTAGACTGAGTCGACGGAAATTGAATCTGATGTAGACAGAGGTCCTGTGCCTGAGTTGGAGCGGACCAAGGTTAGGGATTCCACTCCTGACTTTCGATAGGGCACCATTGGTGCCAGCGTTGGAAATTAGGAGCTTAGGAGTGCTCCTGGATGCCTCCTTAATGATGGAGGCCCAGGTAGCAGCCACTGCAAAGTCAGCCTTTTACCATCTGCGGCTGATTAGGCATTGGTTCCCTTCCTTGAACGCAATGACCTGGCAACAGTGATCCACACAATGGTCACCTCAAGATTGGATTCCTGTAATACTCTCTAAACGGGCCTGCCCTTGTCCCAAATCTGGAAGCTGCAGCTGGTGCAGAATGCAGCGGCCAAGCTGTTGTGTCTCCCTATGCAGGAGCACATCCAGCCTGCCCTAAAAGCACTGCACTGGCTGCCTATAGCATACCAGATTTGTTTCAAGGTGCTAGTCCTTACCTTTAAAGACCACCTTTCCCCACATGTTCCCCAGAGAGTACTAAGATTGGGGTCCCAAAACCATCTGGCCCTTCCAGGCCCTAAAGAAGCCAGGCTAGCTATTATTACCTTGCCTAACTTAATGTCAGATATAAGGGCTTTGAGTTATGATGTTTTTTTAAATAGAAATCACAGGAAACACTACAGGCTCAACAAATACAGCTATCATGGTGGGAAAGGAATCAATTAAGCTCTAAATACCTGAAAGACAAACAGATAGGCTTTCTCTCAGAGAGGTCAGAATTGGATAAAATACTCTTGGGAGAAGATGCTAAGTTGATCAACAAAATTTACTCCTTTTTGTTAAGCCATAAAATGCAGGATGAGGTGTCTAAAGGAACTATGGGGCCATGGATTAGAAATATTGGGTATGATATTGAATTAACTAAGTGGGAAAAGATTTGGAGAAATACAAGATGGCTGAAAGCGGCGTCGTTAAAAGAAAATGTTTTTAAAATGGTACATCGGTGGCATATGGCACCAGATAGACTAGCACGAATTTATACGGGATTAAATAGCAAATGTTGGAAATGTAAGGTCCAGGTGGGCACATACTATCATGTCTGGTGGACTTGTAATGAAGTGAAACAGTACTGGAAGGAGGTTCAAATGATGATAATACAAATAACTAACATACAAATCCCGCTAGACCCAGAACTATTTCTTTTGAATATTTTCCCTGACAAGTGGAAAAAAGACAAAATGTATGTAATATTACATTTAGTAACGGCAGCAAGAATAGTGCTTGCAAAATTTTGGAAAAATAAACAGGTACCGAGCAGATGAGACTTTATTAGTAAAGTGACTGAAGTGATGGAAATGGACAATTTAACGCAAAAGTTGCATGGAAATATGAACTCAACATTTCAAAGAGTCTGGTCACAAGTCTATAAATGGTTGGAGTACAAGGCAAATTCATAATTTAGATCTGTAAGTGGTAATTCCAGGAACAGAAGGGAAGGAGAAGGATCTGTTTTTGTGTTATATGTCTGATGTTTTGTGTATATGTATGCTAATAATAACAACAATAAAAAATATTTTTTTTTTAAAAAAAGAAGAAGCCAGGCTAGCTGTGATGACAGCCAGGGCCTTTTCTGTGGTGGCCCTGCACTGGTGGAATGAGCTCCAGGATGACATCAGGGCCCTGCAGAACCTTTTACAGTTCTGCAGGGCCTGTAACATGGAGCTCTTTCACCAGGCCTTAGATTAGGGTGCCGCCTTGCCAATATTGAGGCCCTGCCCCCAATATCAACAACAATTTAATAATCAACAGCCTGGCAAAAACCCAGACTATGGTGGTAGTTGACTACTTGGATGCCGAGAGAATGCTGCCATCGTTTATGATTGTACTAGCACCTATGATGTGTTTTACTTTGTATGTTGTGGTTTTATTTAAATCTTGTGTTTTAACATATTCTGTCTTGAGCCTGCATTGGCAGGGAGGGCAGGATATAAATTAAACAAACAAATAAATAAATAAATAAAACCACAATACCTGATTAAATGAGATTCTGGACACTTGCCATATGATATGGGAAACTTCTTCTTGCTTTCCCACATCTTGTTTAAATGAGAGCTGCAATAAGATGGAAATGTGGGGAAGTCTGACACTCCCCATTGAATGTCAATGGCTATTCTGGAGTGACCACACAATCAAAGGCACTGGAAAAGGAAAATACTTTTAAGCTCTGCATCCTGAGTCAGATATACCTGGTAAAGAAGTTATATGATATCATATAATAGTATGAGAACATTCCTAAGCATGTCTACTCAGAAGTAAATCTCATTTTATTTAATGGGACTGCAGCCTACAGTAATGATTTCAAGATGATAGGAAGGGTTCTGTTCTCATGAGTTAGGATCTTTCAGGTCTCCTGACTGAAGCCCACACAATTTCCTCGTTATGGAAGATAGACATGCAGACAAGCATACAGATACATTTCTGCATGTGCAGATAAATGCTGTGAATTAATTTAGATGATCTGGGCAATCAATGTAATAAAGTGTTTACTATGTCTTATAGACTTATATTTATTTGTATTTTATTTAGATAATTAAAAATGGCAGTGCTAATACTAGAAAAATTGTTCTGGAGTTTAGTAGGTTGTAGCTTCTGCAGGTTGTATCCCAAGGTACTCTTCCAGCAGCATATTGGCACAAAAAGAAGAGGAACAACATTCCATTGCTGGAAGAGAGGGAGCAGTTGTGAAGGTCCCTGACCTCCAGAAGGCAGATTTGGGTGGATCAATGGGCTGCAGCAGGAGTTGGGAATAGGAAAAATGTGTTCCGCCTAGGGGTGGGCATGAACTGGGTCATGAATTAAAGTTTGTGATGAAATTTGGCTGGTTCATGGTTCACAAACTGAAATTCATGGCAGGTCAATGGGCACAAACATTCCACAAACTTTCAAACAGATTGTGGAGGTTCATGCTTGTTCATGAATGGATACATTTCCAGACAGACTGTCTCTGCTCAAACAAAATGTTTACCAAACTTCAAAGCAATGGGGTTGTTGTTGTTTTTGAAATTTTCTAGCCCTGGAAATACTGTTGTCAATTTCTAACTGGTTATGTCAGTTTCAAGAGGGGTTTTCCCCCAATGATGCTACCATTTCTTTGTGTTCACTTCCCATTTTCTTGCACAGATCTTACAAAATCCCACCCCCTTACTTGGTTTTGTGACTCTGTGCTTTGAGATGAGTCCTTTTAATCTTGCAATGCCAGTGGCACTGGGTTCTGCCAGGCACTCTGTGATTGCACTGGTTCTGCTGGGCACTAGCAAGTTTGATGTAGTAGTTAAGAGTGGTGGACTCTAATCTAGAGAACTGGGTTTGATTCCCCACTGCTCCACATGAAACCAGCTGGGTGACCTTGGGTCAGTCACAGTTCTCTCAGAGCTCTCTCAGGGCCACCTACCTCACAGGGTGTCTGTTGTGGGAAGAGGAAGGGAAGGCAACCGTAAGCTGCTCTGAGACTTCTTTGGCTAATGAGAAGTGGGGTATAAAAACCAACTCTTCTTCTTCTTCTGGGCTTGCACAAATGATCCCCTTGCTTGGACTGTGATTGAGCTGGCATTGCCACATTGGAACTGGGTTCTGCTGGGCACTATTGCATTGCACTGGTTCTGTTGGGCTTGCAACCCCCTCCTTGTTTGGAGTGTGATTCTGTACTAGACCTTATTCTGTTGAGCTGGCATTGCCACAATGGCACTAGGTTCTGCTGGGCACTGGTACATTGCAGTGCTTCTGCTGCACTTGCAAAAATGCCTACCACTTTAAGTTTCTACTGCAAAGATTCTCTGGGATTTTAATTCTGTTCTGTTGCAGGACAGGGGCACTTTCTTTGGGAGCCCATAACACAGACCCCCCTAAGTCCAATCATTACCAAATTTGGAGAACAGTAAGAGGAGAGTCAGCTGAGGAGCACTTGTGAGTTCGATGTTTCTAGCTTGCCAGGGGGCCATTCTACCACCACTTAAAAGTTTGTGATGGTTCGTGGCTCACAAACTGGGCACAAAATGAACCACATTTTCCTGATATATGCCCATCCCTAGTTCTGCCACCTTCACTATGGTTCTGACACTTTTGGATCCAACTCTGTGCCAATAAATTTACAGCAAATTAAGGGAGATATCAAAATTATGGATTTTCTAGCTGACCAATGTTCACACATAAAAATATATCCATTACAATAATGCAAGGTAGGAACCTATAAGTGGGATATAGTTCACAGAATGCCCTGACCTGGATAGCACAGGCTAGCCTGATCTTGTCAGATCTTGGAAGCTAAGTAGAGTTGGCATTAGTCAGTAGTTGGATGGGAGACTACCAAGGAATACCAGAGTCATGATGCAGATCCAGGCAATGCCAAACCACTTCTGAACATCTCTTGTCTTGAAAACACCACCAGGGGTCACCAGCTGTGACATAATGGCAAAATAAGTTCACAAAATACCGTTTGAAACTCAGAATACCGTATAAATATCATGCAACAATGTATCATTTTTATTTATCACACAGCCATTTCAAACATTTCACATGCATTTCAAAGCAACCAACAAGATTTTTGTAGAGAGTGGAAGGTTTACCTGAGGAACCACCCATAGAGATCAATGTTTATACATGCTGTATTAAAATTATAACTGTGTTATGAACGTTCCTATTGTAAAAGGATAATTGGTCAGCAAAAGAGACACAAAGCAAGCTTTCCTGGGTGAGCCAAGGGAAAGGAGTTAGCGGGGTATTAGGTAACCTGCACAGGAATGTGAAAAGTGCACTGAGATGATAAAGGATAGAGGTAATTTGGCAAAATATAAATGGGTTAGGAGGGAGCTAAGACTCTTGATGAGACAGAGGGGGGCACTAGCATGAGGGAGAGATGCACATCTTTGCTTTAATCTCTTTTATTTCAGAACCATAAAACCACTCTGACATGCTAATTCTTTTGCAACACTGTGCTAATATTTTAAGATTTGATAAATCCTTGTCGAATATTTAAAATGCAAGGAATGAACTTCTGAACATTTTTTTCTTTTAATCTTTAGTTGAAGCTTTTATTTACTTAAAGATAACCAAGCTAATTCACTTTTTTCCCCCTTCCAGCTCTCTCTTGCTTTTAAATTAAGCTCTTCTTAACAATAAAAAGTAATTCAGCTGGGAAAATCTATCCCTGCTAGTAATCAATCTTTTTTTTCTTTTCTTTTAGTTTTCTAGGCTCGATGACTGTAAGTTTAGCAAATTTCTTAATTGTGAAGTAAAATCTTTCTGGGAAGATTCAAAAGTGGAGACCATCCCAAAAAAGATGCTATTAATACTAGTGGAGGTAGTACATGGCCATAAGATGTCCACCCTCAAACGACATATAATTATATTTCATCTGTCAACTAGTAATAGAATTTAACATATATGGAAGACTTCTAGACTAGACATTACAATTATATTCTTCCTTGATCTGATTTGGGTTGTGCCAGTTGAACAGTCTTCCATAGCCTCTACCCAATCAAAAGTAACCCACACATGTCTGCTCATATGTAGTGATGATGACAGTACACCAGCATTTAATCACAACCTGTGCATATACTGAGTATCTCTTCTCTGGTTTCTCCAACCTAGTATTATTAGGCTTCTGTGCTTGAAAAACAAATGTCATTTTCTCAATTAGTCTTATTAGAGGTATGAATCTGAAATATTGTTGTATAGGCTGGCTTTTCAAGAAGCTAAACATTTCCTGCCCCCCCCCAATCCTGCAAAGAAATAAGCTGTCAATCCTATTGATATTTTAGGAATTTGTTTCTAGCAGTACAATTACACATGCAGTTGTCTAATAGAAGACAATAGCATCTAAGAGGCTTAAGGAATAACACATTCCTTTAAGCCTCTGATCATATACCGTGAAAACCAATGCTTATTTCTTCCTCCTACCTCTGGGCAACAGCCAACACAGGGAATAAAATGATGCATCACCTACTACAGCTGCTGCTGGTATTGCATTTTTGCTGCTGTGGACACTGTTGTTCTCCTCCTGGATTTCATCTGTGCTTTCCATTCTCAAAATAGCAACAGCATCTGTTTTCCCCTCTACCCATCTAGAAATGGAGTCCTATTGTTCTATGCTTTTCCTCCCCTATCAGTTAATCTACTAACATGATAGCTCACCTTACTCAAAAAACCTTCCTTTGACCTCCATTTACTTAGCATTGACATTAGCCTCGTAAACATATATAAGCATATGGAAGACAATATGTGGAATGTGATCCAGAGCCTAAGACATGACACATAAACATTCTGAATCTCTAAGGAGGAGAGTGTGAGGCTCACACCCATGAGCCTGCCATATATACAACCTACCTGTTGGGGTCATGTATTAATAAATGCATGGCATGGCACCTCTATTGTATGAGTGCTTTTAGCAGAAGGGCAAAGGTTGTCCTACTTATACAGATTTCTCCTCTGGATCAGTAGATACATAGATGACAGCAGGTACCTGGTAAAAGCCAGTTTAGTGAAGGCAATATTTCTGGCTAGGGTTAACATAATCTTTCATAAAGGTAACCTGTCTGAAGGCATTGTTGTTGTTGTTTTCAGTCTTTGTGTGTGTGTCTGAGTGAAATGACACTGAATTATTTAAAAATAACATAAAATAAATCAGTAGACTCTAAAGGGGGTTAGGAATAATGCTATCTGATAAAGACAGCTTTGGCTCTCAAAAGTTTATATACGCAAAATCTTGTTTTTCTGTAAGGTGTTACTGGACTCAAATCTAGAAATAATGCCGTTTGCTTCTAGGTTTGCTTCTAGGATGGCTGTCATTCCTACCTTTATTTACCTCCACTACTGTGCATTGTGACTTACCAAAAGAATCATCTAGATTACTCACTTTATGTGAACCAGAATTAATGCCTATGCAAATTGGGCATAGGTTCAAGTGAACAGAGTAAACATGCATGGGATTAATCTGCTAATTATTTATGACAAAATGGTGTGTAGGGCTGTCTCTAGAGATTGTCTGAAACCTGTGCTCTATTTATTCATAGTTTTAAACCTAAACATTTTTGTATGTATATGTTTATTAAACATTTTCTACACCCACTTCTGTGCAATCTGCCCCCCATTGATAATTTTTATGAAGGAACAGCAGAGAATGCAACAGAATGATCCCCTCCGCCCCGCACCCCCACATACGATCAGTAGCCCCTGAGCTTCTTTTCTCTAGAAGTTTCCTAGAGCATCCCAAATAAAAGAGTTTCCAGACATTACAAAGTGCTTCGTTTCAACTGTATCAGTACCTCTGAGTGAAAACATGAGACAGCAAGGGTATGAATTAAACTAAACTTTTTTTAGGACTGATCTGTCATCATCCAACCATTTTCCAAACTTGTCCAGAGCTTCCAGTCTTGTTTATCCTAGACTTCACATCAAAAAGTCTCATCTGCCTCCTCCCACATACTTCTCAAGCAACTGAGTAGTTGATGCTGCTCAGCACCAAGGGAGTCTTCTGCCCAATTTACCTGGCCACAGACACCAATGATGAGTGGGTTTGTTCTTAGATGCCCCAGAATGCTCACCAATTACCCCTACTTGTGTTCTAGCAACCAACACTACTCCAGTCATAAAATGGTGTTAGCCTAGATTAACACTGTTTACCACACCTGGTGACTAAAAAATAAATAAATACAACAAGCTGTGTTGCAGATTAGCCATTTACATATCATCTCTCTAAACTATAAAATAATTTCGTAATCCCTATACAGATACAACATATTGAATATGGTCCCAAACTGGCCACTTTCACCTTCTAACTTAATATCCTACAACTCCCTGTTAACCTTATATTATATTAATAGGCACAGTGCCCCTCTCCAAACTCTCTTCAAAACAAGAACACTAAACAAAAAGCCTGTAGGCAGAGAGTAAGGTCAAAGCCTGAGTTCTGACCAGAGCATTCTCAGCAAATGGACGTCAAGGCCCTCTCACAGCATCTGGTGAAGTAAAGACAATAGCCAGTTTTGCATTATCCCTCAACTTCCACACTAAGCAATGCTGGTCATAGAACTAAGCCCCCAAATTGGCACGAAGCCAGCTCTTTACCCTCCCATTCCAGAAAACAATGGGATGACCTTGATGGGATTTCCTTTTATTTTTATGCCTTCAAAAAGAAAAAGGGCAAAAAAGAACTGCCAGCTCAAAAATAATGTTATGTATTCCATTTAAAGTACAATTACCCACTTTTGAATAGCTTGTTCTAGGGAAACTCAGTCTGGGTAACAAGGCACCCCAGCCCTAAAAGATGCGGGTACTGTACTCTCAACAGACAGCCCCACATTGGCCAAAGCCACCTGAGTTATTCTGCAAACTGGTACCACAGAAGCAATGAGATATAACATTCCTATCCTATGCTATTATTTTTAATGTTTGCTATGTGCACCTTCCAATCTGCTACAAGTAGAGCTCTGCTGTGGTCAATTCATCCTAGCCCAGTTGTAGCAACTCTAAAGAAGGGGAAAACTAAACCCATCAGGCCCATAATAAGGCAAGTAGGAGTTCAGACACAGCTTAGCTAGAGATAAAGACGTAACACCAGCAGTTCAGAGTAATAAGAAACAAACACATGAGCCCTACCTAGGCAGATGTTTTTGTCTCCTTTCTGTTTGCAGGTATTCTACAGCATAATTAGAGGTTCTTATTGCTCAAGAAGAACCGCTGCCAGCTACACAACATCTCAGCTGTGTTTTGTCACATTCCTGTTTGCAGGAAGCATAAAGTTTGGGCATGGCCAGAGGCACAAAGCCATGTGTGTGACCTAAGGGGTGACAGCTAAAGGCAAGTTTAAGCCAATTACCATGGCCACCAAACCACTGTCTTCAGGCCCAACTATCATATACAGACCTATAGGAAATATGTAGCTGAAGAGGTTCAGTAATTACTTATCCACAAGAACACCACAGGAACCTCGACCAGGTATCTTTTATCTTCTACCAAAAATACACAAACCTGGTAACCCAACAAACCTTTTTGGAACTAAAATACCCACCTGATGAAGTCAAGAAACAGATTAACAAAGCCAGAATAGTACCCAGAGAAAACCTTTTGCAAGACAGGCCCCAAAGAGACAATAACAGAACACTAGCAGTGGTCACATAACAATTTTCAGTTCAAAACAGTTCAATGCTAGGGATGGACACGAGCCGTATTTTTGTGGTTTGGTTCATGGTTTGTGGCTGAACCATGAACCTATACAAACCGGAAGGCTGGTTCATGAACTTAATTGGTTCATATGGGGTCACAATCCCTGCTTTCTGTTCCCCTCTGCTTTCTATGGCTCCAAGCCATTTAAACTAAACTTCTGAGCTGTTTTATTGCAGTGGAATTTCAGAAACAGACTCGATCAGGAGATTGCTGAATTACAAGTTATTGCAACACTCAGGAAAATGGAATCCCCAGGGCTTAACAGAGATATCGGGGGGGGGGGTTCTCACTATACATTCTGAGTCACTCATGTCTCACATCTGTTTGTTAACTCTTTTATTATCTGTATGCTAATTTGCTGCTATTTGCAGGTTTTACCAACGACTTTAATCCAATCTTAGCTATACTATCGCTCAGTTACTTGACTTCAGTTAGCCCTTCCTGGCAACTAACCCCCCCCACCTATATGTAATGGTTGGCAAAATCTGTTTCAATGTATCTGAAGAAGTGTGCATGCACACGAAAGCTTATACCCAGAAACAAACTTTATTCATCTTAAAGGTGTCACTGGCTTCAAACTTTGTTGGGTTTTTTGCTTCAACACAGCTACCCACCCAAATCTACTTACCCACAGGCAACCTTCAGGATGGGAAAGCTGCTGAGGCATTAGTATATACCATATCATCTCTTCCTTACTGATGTCTGCCTAAATTATCAGGCATAAAGAATATTTAGGCCTATTTTATTTTTAAAATTTTATTTTACTTCATTTCTTCCTTGACTTTTTCCCCAGTGGGGCCCCAAAGGGGCTACATCATTCTCATCTCCTCAGTTGTATCCTCACAACCACCCTGCAAGGTAGGCTAGGCTGAGAATGTGTGACTGGCCTAAGGTCAACCAGCAATCTTCAGTGGTAGAATGAGAAGTTGAACTTGGGGCTCCCAAATCCTGCAACAACACTCTAATTACTAATTACCCTGGGTACCTTCCCAACAAGCTAAATGCTAGATCGTAAAACTTTTCTAGTTCCATAAGTAAAAAAAAGCCAGCCAATCATGGTCCCAACCATTAGTCCTGATCCATATCAGGTACCTTCACCACTTTTGCACAGAGTTGCCATCAGGGACTGGCAGCTGGAAGTCCTCAGTGGCAACTCTGTATAAACATGCAGAAGTGACCTGATTCAGATTGGCATCCTGATGCAAGGAGAGAAGGCACTCCTGCTTCACCCCTTGTGATGTTTGATGGAGTTGAAAAAAGCCCGGGAGGTTGTTTGTCCCATCAGACTATTTAATGTGCACTGAATGCTTTTTCATGCAGTCCTCCAAGAAGACCCAACACATGTTGGCTGTATCATGTAATAATGCGCTGAGCTGGCTTGTACAACTTTTCCATCATCTCTTCCTCTCAGCTAGGTTGCACAAGGCAAATAACTTTGTCCTAGTTGGACCCTCATGCTTCTTTCAGAAGTGAGGGTTGGTACAACATCCAACCCTCTGCTATGAGTAGAAAAATATCTTTGCCTTTTAAAGGCTTTCAATAACTTAATTGAACGTCCTTTAAATTCCCACTATGTTTTTCATCTTTTTTGTAATGTCTCTATTCACCCTAAACCTACAGGACACATAGCAATCTACAAAGAAAAACGATCTTAAAACAATTCACCTAGGGAGGGAAAAAATGAGTATATAAATATCCAAGTATAATCTAAAGTTCACTGAAGATATCATAATGTCTTCCTGGTAGAATAGTAGTAACGGAACAGTATGCATAGCTGTTTAAAACTTTGTTGTTGTTCTTATTAATAAGATGGAAAGAGAAAGAGAGTGTTCATGCACAGTCTGAAAACAGAAAGTATATTGTGGCCCAAGTAACACGGCAAAGTTGCCGCAGGAGAGGCACAGATGGTGGGCAGATTATCCGGGTGTGATCACACCCCAACATCTGGGAAGTGGCGTACACCCGTGGCTTACCGCCGAAAATGCGCGTTAAAAAAGTAGTACCTCCAAAGTACTAGTAAATGTTTGCCACGGGCTGCCTCCAGACTCCCGTGGTGTGATCGCGCGGTGTGCGGCATTCCCCTCCGGTCCCTTGCTTACCCGCCGGTGCTGAGGAAAGGACCCGTGGTTTGCCACCGGCGTGTCTGATCGCGTAATCATGGATCAAACTGTGCTGGGGCAATTAGCCACGCCTCCCCCCCCCGCGCGATATCCGGCCCATGTGACCGGGGCCTGAATTTACTTGTTGTGCAGAATCTTTTCTTCATAGTGCCAGTTCAAAAACATTTAGACATTTCAGAACTCATGAACACTCATATAATTTGAATTACTGTGTTATATATACTTATTGTGCTACCATTCTAACTGAAGTTAGAATGTTCTAACTGAACAAGCTCTTGTTATGTAAGTGTTCACAAATAATGTTTGTTGAGAGCATAAAATGCTACTTGCTCTGGCTTTGTTCCAAGATGTATCACACTTTTAAGTTTTCTTTGTCACTGCATACTCCTACACATCATCATGTTCTAATGCAAGAGACTGTAAGTCCCTCAGCTGATGTACTGTACTGGCACCTTCAGTTATACCTAGGCATGCCCTACAACGCTGACTCTGTAAAGAATGTGTCTGTGCAAGCTATTTTGGAACATGCTATTATAATCTTCACAAATATCAGGAGGATTGCAAGTAGCATGCACTCCCATTGAGCACAGTTGGTAAGTTCCTGGTACATGCTACTGTCTGAAAAGTCCTCATGTGGATGGGTGTGGACATTAAGAAATGACTGAGTCCAAGCCGAAGACTTTTCTAAAGAAGTAAAATCTTTACTTCGCTTTTAAACACACAGAACTGGTAACTTCTGTCTGAAGAAGGAACAGTGCAGGGCTCTCACCTGGTCTGTAGCAGATACAGCAAGAAAGGTAAACAAAAAAGAAACTAGAAGAAAAACTTCTAGGCCTGATCAGTTGCTAAGCAACATACATATTCTATCTATTGGAGAATTTCAGAGATGGGTTAACTCTCTAAATGTTTTTTTTTTGTTGTGTGATCCACTGCTATTGCTACTCCAGCACATATTTAGTGTGAAAAAACAGTAGCCTTTCAGTAAGACCAAATACTAGGGTTGCCATTTGCCTGATGGGGGTGGGAGATCTCCTGGCCATGCCCAGGAGGCCTTGCCTGCCAGCATTCCAGTGGCCATCAGGAGAAAGAGAGGGGGGTTAAAAATAACTGGCAGTGACACCACCATATCATTTCCAGGACACTCAAGACTGATGTCACACCTCTCTAGAATTTCCAGGAACTCTGTGGCAAAACTCTACTGTGATTCCTAGAGAGGTTTTGCCATAGAGTTTCCAGTGATTCCTAGACAGGTTTGATATCACTTCCAGGTTTTCCATTGCTGATGGCTGTTCCCTGTGTCTACTCCTAACCCAGTCTCCTCTGCACCCTTTCAAATACATACATTAGAAACCAACTCTACAATTACACAGCAGAATGCAATGATATTTGTGGCTCAAGCACAAGTGACACAGGAGAAGAAGCCGGGGAAGGTTGACAACTTGCCCACCCCAACCAGAAACCATTGCAGAAAATAGCAATCTTTTAAAAGCATGTGACTTACTCCTCTTCTTCAGAGGAAGCAAATGACAGAGGGGGGAGAAGAGGAGTTTGTGATTGGCAACATGGCTTCCTGTTTCCTGTGGATCGTGGCTCTTCTCAAAGAGACACTATCCAAAACGTTACAAGGTAAATTCATTTTTCTAAATGAATCCTATCTGGAGTGAGATTGCATTCCCTGCACTACCTCCTCCACTCCACTTTTGCTACGCCACTGCAGCTAATAGTCAACAGTAGACCTAAACTCCGTAAATCTGTTAAATCCCTTTTGAAATCCATCTAAGCCAGTGGTCATATCATATCTCACAGCAGTGACTTCCACATGTCAACTAATAGTAGTGTGAGGTAACAGTCTCTTTTGTCTGTCTTGGATCTTCTTCAACCAATTCTAGTATTATGGGAGTGGGATAAAAGTTTCACTCTATTCCTTTTCTATCCACAACATGTAATTTTCTAGTTCTCTACCATGTCTAGGGATGGGCATGAACTGTATTTTTACAGTTTGGTTCAATTTATGGCTCATGGTGGAACCACAAACCAAAGCCCAAACCTATATTAACCAGGTGGTTGGTTTGCGAACCAACATAGCTCATAGTTCATGAGCGATTTAAAGTTTAAACCCCACTTTCTGCTTCCTGTGGCTTTTCTCAGGGAGCGGAAAGCAGAAGTTTTGAAAGAGCTGAGTGGCAGGGGAACCAAAGCCATTTAAAGCACACCACCATTTAAACCAAACCACCATGAACTGCATCAAAATTTGTAGAAGTTCATGGCTGTTCGAGCTGTCCAAAATTCATGACAAACTTTAGTTCATTAGCCAGTTCATGCCCATCCCTAACTATGTCTCCCCTAGCCACTTTCATTTCCTAAAGTAAAAATTCTCAGAGACTTTAGCCTTGCCTTGTAGGGAAGTTGTTCCAACCCAGTGATTATTTCAGTTGCCTTATTAGGAAATAAGATAGTCCAACCACTTTAGTACTGTAAAACAATGGGAATGTTTGATCTTTCACATCAATACAATTTCATGTGCTTAGTCCTTAGTGACAGTTGTTTTCCCTACTGTGAATCCAAAAGACTTTTGAGGGTTTTTTTTTTTTAAATCATTACTTTTTTTAGTTTGGCAATTGCTATAGCACAATAGAACTATAGCATTTTTTAAATAACCCTCAAAAAGCAATAATGGCCTGGTGCGGCATGGCCCGACATTTGCGGCACCAGGCAGGGAGGCAGAGGTGGACAGATGCCAGACGGGGGTGGGGTTGGCGAGCGGCGGGAAAACCAGGTCCTCCCTCTCATCCCCCAATCCAATAGAAAAGTCCTGGGATGGCTGTGGGAGGGGAAGATTTATAAGAGGGAACCAGCCACTCACCTCCCACACCCAGCCTTTGTTCGGCCTTCACAAAGTTGTCCTTTGCCAGGTAATGGGGGGGGCAGTAGGCCTCGCAGCCACTGCCCTCCCAAACTTTCACAGTCAAAGGGGAGAAGAGGGCGAGTACCCAACCCACTCACCACTGGTGGTGATGGGGGGGACTCTGGGTGGTTGGGTGACTGTGCCGATGACACACGCACCCACTCGTTCGATGCCCTGAGGCTCTGCATCCCAACATGGAGTGGAGCCGGCTGGGGGCAGCCCGAGTATGCAGCATGGAGCCGCTGGGTGTGGTACAGCCGGCTCAACCATTGCGGAGCTGATGGCCAGTGGTGCAGAGCTGATGGGGGCCAGGCACTGCAGGGGCTGTATGGCCTGAGCACATGGTGCAGAGGCACTGGGGGCGGTGCAACCATGCCTGCAGCTTGGAGCCAGCAGGCAAAAGCACCAAGCTGATGGTTTGTGGGGCATGAGGTGGCAGACACAAAGCTGCCCACTTACCTACGGGACCCTGTCACAGGGTTAAGACCACCACCCCCGCTCAGCGGCCATATGGTCCTGCCTAGCCCTCCCTCGTTGGAGGTTGGCCTGGGCTGGCACTGAGAAGGGAAGCCACTACCAAAGTGCCAGGGAGCCGGGCACCAGCAAGTCCTCTCTAACTACCTGGCAAGGTTGCAATAAGGGGATGCGGCTGGGCTGCACTTTGACCCGCCCCAGGACCTTGATATCTCGGGCTGCTATAGTTTCCTCGGACCTAGGAAACTAAACTAGGTCAACCCCGGTAGGATTAGGCAGGGCGGTGTGACATGGCGATAACTCGTAGATTTTCAAGCCTCTCCACATGGGCTGCTATCACCGGCATGCTCCTCCAGCTGTATCATTCAGTAGAGTCCCGTTCAGAGTGCGCTCAGAGATCTGGAAGTGAGCCTCGCGGGCACTCGTTTTGTGGCAGCACTCATTCATCACAGTCTTGTATTGTGCGCCCTTGTGCGGGCCGCACAGTTCTTCTCCCCCCCCCCATGGCTCTGCAGGGTGAGGAAGGGATCGATGGATAGACGGGATAGATAGACAGACAGACAGACAGACAGACAGACAGACAGACAGACAGACAGACAGACAGACAGACAGACAGACAGACAGACAGATAGATAGATAGATAGATAGATAGACAGACAGGCAGACTGACAAAGCATTAGGTAGTTTGGGGGATTGAAGCAGAGAGAGACCATCTACCTTCTAGCATCTCTGACAATCGACACTTTGAGGTGATGCTCATTTGCAAAATGGCGGAGGGAGGTGTGGGGAACTAGGACTGACAGGTTTTACACCACACCTCTGATACTCATTCTGTCTTGCTGTGGAAGGCGAGGAACTTACTGGTTTGTACATCCCAAAAGGCAGGCAAGTTTTGCAGGTGCCCAGGCCAACTCTCCTCCTTTTTAATCTGTTGCCAACGGCTTTCTCCTCCTTTTGTCTTGAACGGATAGCGAGGGGCATGGAACATCTCAGCAGATTTAACAAGAGGGTTCTGATTAGAGTGGCTTGCGCACCAGCTTAATGGAACTATGGTTAAATTTCATAATTGCTAGGCACCAATACCTGGCAAGCCGGTGGAGCCTTAAGTATCATATGTGCATTGAAATCCTCCGTTTCCGAGTGCATTTCCACGGGGTACCTGGGGACGGGGTAGCTCACATCTCCCCAAGATCAATGCTCTCTTTAAGCTGTGTGCAGTCTTGTGAGCAAAGATTCTACTTTGTGAGCTACTGGCATTAAAAGTTGTGAGTGAGCAATTAGGCTACTGCATAAATCAGTTTGCTCTGAGGCCATCCCTTCCTGAGCTAAGACAAAAATGGGTGAGCTGGAAGTTTTAAAACAAAAACAAAACAAAACAAAAAACCCTGTGAGCTGGCTCACACAAACTCAGCTTAGAGGGAACATTGCCCAAGATCAGTTGTTGGAGTTTTGATCACCCTTCTCATATGAGAAACAGGGTTTGTCTCTTCATGTTGTACATCAGTCACCAGCTTTAGGGGGGGGGCAACCTCCAGGTGGGAACTGGAGACTTCATAAACCACCAACAGGCTGTCCCAGACATGAGCCTTCAGGTGTGTGTGTGGGAGGTCTGTTTGAATGCTAATACATGTTGGAATTGCATATGACTTGGTAGAGCCACTGCCTGTAGGGATGTCAACCCCCTGGCAGGACCTGGAGACCTCGGAAATCACAACTGATATCCAGGCTAACCAGCTGGCCCTGACACGAACTTATAAGGGTGGATGTTGGCTTGACCACCGACGCACATTGAATTCCATATGACTCAGTAGAGTCACTGCTGGTGGGGATGCCAACATCCAGGTGAGACTTGTAGACCAGCTAGCCCAGACACTAACCTACAGGCGAGGGGCATCGGTCTCAATGCCAAACCATGTCAGAATTTCATGTGGCTCAGGAGTGCCACAGCTGGTAGGGATGTCAACATCCCGATGGGTCCAGGAGACCTGGGAATTTAGAATCAAGGTCTCCTTGTGGGTAAAATGAGACACTACAGTCCCATTAGAGGGCTGTCCCAGTTAAGAGGGAACATTTGAATCAGCCCTTAATATGAGAATGAAATCATTCTTCAATGTTTAGAATTGCAACTGAGCTCCAGACTACTCATCTGGCCCAGACATGAACCTACAAGGGTCGGAGCCTGTTTGCATATAACTCAGGAGAACCAAATCCAGTAGGGGTGCCAGCCTCCAGGAAGGACCTGATAACCTCATACTTTGCAACTGATCTACATCCCAGCCAGCTAGTCCAGATGCACTTACAGATGGTGAGCATCTGGTTGAGTGATGACACTGGTTGGAATTTCATCTCACTTAGTACAGCCACTGCTGGTAGGGTGCCAACCTTCCAGCTGGGACCTGGAGACCTCAGAAATTACAACTGATTACCAGTTTGAATTTGGAATGTCAACACTTGTTGGACTTCCACATCATTCAGTAGAACCCAGTAGGGCTGCCAACCTTCCAGCCGGGTCCTGGAGACCTTGGAAATCACAATTTATCTTCGGATTAGTCAGCCTCCCTGGACACAAACCTTCGAGTAGGGGTGTCTGTGAAATGGCACCATTTTTTTGGAATTTTATATGACCTGGCAGAGCCACTGCTGGCGTGGATGGCAACCCTCACCTGGGACTTGATGATCACCAAGATGCACAGCTCATCTCCAGACTGCAGAGACCAGGAGAGGGGGAACGGGTTGGATGCCGGGTTCACAGGCTGAGTCCTTGGCACTCGCCTGCTAACATAACATTCCTTGAGCAGTGGTCAGTAGGCATCAACTGCAGCTTTGCAGATGCTTTCTCTCACCTTTGGGAAATGGGGGCCTGAATTAGAGTATCACAGCTTTTGTAGGGGCTATAATATTTATATATTTATTTATTTATATCTTCTATTTCTTATACTGCCCTAACCCCCGTTGGAGGTCTCTGGGCGGTTTACAGAGAGGGTGCTAATCACATTACTCCCTAACTAGGGCCACATTTGTACGGGGTGGGACTGCTTAACAGCACCCGGTGGTGGTCGATGGTTTTTCCCCCCCTTTTTGGCTCGGCTCTTCTTCAGTTCTTTCCCCGGCGTCTCCCCTCTGGCGAGATCTTCCTCCTGGCGCTCAGGCGAGTTAGCTTGTGGCACGCGATTCACGTCTTCCACTAGCCTCAGCTGCGTCCTTATGGCTCCGCCGTGCCTGTATTTGACGTCACCGCACACCTCCACCTTCGCCGACAACAGCCGCCTGATGTTTTTCTGCCGGCCACCAGGGATCGCTCCTTCTGGCCCTGCTGCTGCTGCCGTGTCGCCCACGCCGTCTCCGCTGGAGCCGATGCCTTGTCGCCATCGCCGTCTTCACCACACACCTCACCTGAGGAGGGTGCCCCCTACCCATTTAAGGGTAGGTACCCATTTATCTACTCGCATTATAATTAGTTGCTTTCGAGCCGCTGGGTGGGCGGAAGCTGGGACTAGGGTCGGGCACTCACCCCGACCGCGGTGGTTCTCGAACAGCCATAGTGGCTGTTCGAAGCTGCAGTTGCAGCGGGGTGCTCTGGATGGAAATCTACACCACACATCAGGACCTTGTGGGGACAGTGCTTCAATGTGTCCAGGATTGAAACAGGATGACATATGGCTACTGGTTGCTAACAATATCTTATTTAGTTCCAGGAAAACAGTGAGGCTCTGGAATCCAGATGATGGTGCCTGTGTGGACTCCCAACCATGACCATGCTATGGTAACTCTGGCAGACATCTTGGCATTGGGGCAGCACCCAGCATGGCCATGCTTTGGTCAGACTGGCGGCAGCAGTGGCTGCATGGGCATGAGCACCCCAACAGCTGGATGGTAGCGTTCGAGAGCATTACGCGGCTTCTGCCAGGTGGCATATGGCTGGTAGAGGTTGTTAGCCATTAGAGAGGCCTTGATGGGTTTCAAAGCAATGGCCCCGGTCGGTTGGTATTTATGGACACAATGTCATTCCTGGGGGCAGCATTGTCTGCAGCTGCATCAGGATGCAGGCAAGGACTGTGGTTTGAAGTAGGTTCTTTCATGCAGTGGTGGTCATTACGGCCCCTGTTGGACCGCTGCGGGGAAAGGCACTGACCTCCGGGTGCCCTGCTGCTGCAGCTTGGCGAGAACAACCTGTCTGAGATAACTGGGGTGTCTCTCAAGCACCAGTCATTGGCCGACCTGGCATGCTTGCAGGTGGATTTGGCTGATAGTTAATTTTGGGCCAGACTGGCTAGAGTGTCACTCCAGGCGAGATGCCAAACATCCCAGGAAGGTTGATGTAGCACGGCAGGACGTGACTGGAAGGTTGGGCCGGGCTCTGGATGCTACAGGGGGTTTATGGATACACCAACCAGACATCTCTCATAGGCTAGGGGCCTGGTCCCGGTCTGAAGAGGTGCATCTATCTTATTGGGGCACGGACATCTGGCTATATGGAGTTCAAAATTCCCTGTTTTATTGGTTACAGCTGTAGCAGCATTGGCGGGAGCTGGTTGGATGGATCCACCCAGCTCTTGTGGCAGTAACAGCATGGGGCCGGATCCGTTTACGGAAATAGGCCTGCGTGCCATTTACCGGATATGGGGACCACCTTAAGGGGTCTTGACATGAGGGCTGACAGGAGCAAAGCCTGCTCAGGGAGTACAAATGCTTGCCCTCACGGCCAGGTGGCAGGGGAGATCCAGGGCCGGCCTGAGGTTGTCTTGCGCTCTAGGCGAGCGCAGATGCCAACCTCCCAGCAGGGCCTGGAGATGTGCTCTGGGCATCCTTTCCCCGTGGCGGGCGGTGTGTGTGTGGGGGGGGTCTGGGTCTGTGTGTCCCCAGCATGCCCCCTCCTCCTCCCAGCCGCCGCCGCCACCTTTCTCATCCTCTCCTGCCCGGCTGTGGCGGGGGGGAGGGAGGGGCCCCTTCTTCGACTGTTTTCTGATCAGCCCGGGTGGATGTTTGCTATTCTTTCCCTTGGAACACCAGCTGTTTCAGGCAGGCACGGGGAGGGAGGGAGAAGAAGCGGATTCAAAATAATCCACGCCGGAGCCAGGCGAGCGGAAGCGGGTGGCCGGGAGAAACACGGGGATCGATGCCACCCTGGAGGAGCCGTAGCAGGGTCGGGAAGAGGCGGCCACTCTCTCTCCCCCCATGGCACCCCGGATTCTGCGACCCAAACAGCCCGGCCCTCTCTGCCCCCTCCCCCGGAGGCGCCTAGGCCTTTTGGAAAGGAGTTTGGGACCTTTTAAAGACACAGTGCAATCATTCACCTGGCTGGAGGGTGGACGGGTCTGGGGGTAGGGATCGACCCGGCAAGCAGCTTCACTCCCCATGTTCTGGGCGGCCAAGAGGGCCGGTGTCCTCTCATGGCCTGGCGGCCGAATGGAAAGCGAGCCCGCAGCAGGAGCCAGCTGGGGCCAGAGAGCCTTCGCGCTGCCGCCAGTCCCACACGCTGAGGCCGGCCGTGGCTCCAGGGAGGGCCGGTTTGCTCCGGTTGGGCCACGCCAGGGGAGGCTCCTCTTGAGTGCACCCTGCCCTGCCCGGCTACAGCGCGGAGAAGCACTCAGGCTGGAGGCGAGCGCTGGCGGCCGCCACACGCAGCTGGCCGGCAGAGCTCCTCCCAGCCATGAGAAAGGCGGCGGCGGCAGCTGGGCTGGAGAAGGGGCCCCTCCCCCCACCACAGCCGGGCAGGAGAGGACAAGAAAGGCGGCGGTGGCGGCTGGGCCGGAGAAGGCGCCCCTCCCTCCCGCCCCCCCCAGCCGGGCAGGAGAGGCCGAGAAAGAAGGCGGCGGGAGGAGGAAAGCGCTGCACCCTGCCCACTCCACCGCCGCGCATTCTCCTGCAGCCGGGCAACAGAGCTCCTCCAAGCTGCTGGCCGGGCATTGGCAGCTGCCCCGCCTCTCCTCCCGCCCCTACTGGCTGGCTCGCGCTCTAGGCGAAGGCCTAGTTTGCCTAGCAGGCGAGCCGGCCCTGGGGAGATCATGAAGGGGCAGTCATCCATGTGATCCCCACAACCTTCCATTCCGCGATCTTCACCCATGCCCGCTGGCTGGGTGATGGGGGTCATCGGCTGGCAGTCGGGTCAACCGATGCATCAGATCCGGTGGACCCATGCTGTGCCAATGCTTCTTACAGTTGTAATCAATAAAGTTGTGGCCATGTTTAATAGTTTATCTATTATTTCTCCTCTTTCCAGGATTTTTTCCAATTTCCAATATTTCGCTTAGCTAATCCTAGCGGCAGTCACACAATGTATCACAATTGTTTTATCCATTTTTTCAAATTTTTCAGGAATCATATTCAGTAAAAACACCTCTGGCTTCATCGGAATAGCAATTAAAGTAATATCTTGTAATATTTTATGTATCATTGACCAAAAGGCTTGTGCCTTACCACAGGTCCACCACATATGAAAGTATGAGCCCACATTCTGTTTGCATTTCCAACATAAATTTGCTGTTACAGATGAATATAAAGCCAACCTAGCAGGGTACAGATACCATCTATTTACTACTTTATATATTGAAATGAATAAATTAACATTAGCTTTAAAGGGGAAAGAAGAAAAATGTTTTGAAAATACTTGGGCAAAATTGTACAAATGGTTAAAAAATATGACTTGTATGTCCTAACTTGGTACTACAAGCTGACTGTGGGAAGATTCTTTACTTGGAAGTAAATTTGAACATGCAATTGTGTATAATGAGAAAATAATAAAAAAGTATTATAAAATAAAAATAAAGTTGTGGCCAATTTAATCCATTTATTTTCCAAATTTGTTGTAAGAGTGATGATTTCATGCGAGATCGTCAGCATCGGACCAAACCTCTCCATCCCACCTAAGAACTGGAGCCGCAAGTGGCAATGAATGAAAAGCAGAGATCCTTGCTGTATGGATGCAACCTACCAAGCCAAATCCAGGATAGGTAAAGATAGTCCCTAGACAGGGACCTCCTTAGCAGGAAAATATTCCCTTGATCATATACTTAAACTGCAGCAACAACTTTGTGACATTCACATGGTCTTTCTCATTCATTTTCACACCCAGTGGGGAAGGTGTCATTCTGGAAGTCAAGAATGGAGAAAGAATGATTACGCACAGTGTGTGTGTGTGTGTGTGTGTGTGTGTGTGTGTGTGTGTGTTTTTAAAAGAAATACCTAACATTCACTGTCAAGATTTTTTCAGTGTTGGATGGAATTCATGTAAGTGCTGTGTCAGATAGTTGTTAAAAGTTGTCTTTCAGCATATGTGAATCTAGTTCATCTGCATTACAATATGTTCTCTTCCCTCAGTGCCCTGCAGCATTTAGAGGTAGGGAATATTTTTAAAAGTATCTCAAGGAAGTACTCAAATGAATCAAAGATTTTGTGACTAGTCAAGGGGAAAGAGCTTAGTGCTTTAGTTAAAAGGAAATGTTCTTAGCACCATATATGTGAAAAAGTAACCAACAATACTATATCAAGTCAAAGATTTAATGCACTTCTTCAAGGAAGTTGGTTTGGTTTGCTGTATTAGTTTTCAACCTCTCATTCCAGGGATCTCAGAATGGCAAAGCAGATAGACTTTCTTTTCAAAATATATTCTAGAACACATTCTAAGCATCCAGTATTCTGTAGTGTCACCTATTGGCAGAATCATACAGATATCAAGGTATATATGAAATATATATGGTATTATATTTGGTGAAATATATGGTATTTCCGTGGGGATTTCCTTCCATATAGGGGCCAAACCTAGACCTACTAAGCTTCAGAGATGCTTTAGACATCTCTGATGCATACTGATTCCTCTATATATCTGGTTAAAAGGTTGGTATTTCAGTAGGCAGTAACAGCAGAAAAAGCAGGAATTTTGTGCTTACTTGATTTGTTGTATTTGTATTCCATGTTGTCTTCCATGACCACTAAAGATATTTATTTGAATCCTATTTCTAGTTCTCCTGAGTTTAAATCTGTTGCACCAGTGGAAGAGGTGCTGCAGGTATGAGAGGGGAAATTTGGCCAACTTCCCCCTCTACTTGCAGCCACTGTCCCATGAGCAGTGTTCCCTCTAAGCTGAGTTAGTGTGAGCTAGCTCACAGTTTTTTAGTCTCCGGCTCACACATTTTTGCCTTAGCTCAGGAAGGATGGCTTCTGAGCAAACTAATTTATGCAATAGCCAAGTCGTTCGCTCACAGCTTTAATGCCAGTAGCTCACCAAGTCAGATTTCTGCTCACAAGACTCCACAGCTTAGAGGGAACATTGCCCGTGAGGTGTTTTGTTTTTGTTTTGTTTTCTTACCATGTGGATCCCCAATTCCCAATAGCCCCAAAATGGGGGAAGCAGGAAGGGCCTGCCTCTAGTAACATCTACAGGTGCTCCATGGGATCCAAGCCAGTGCCAAAAAAGAAGCTACATAAGTTTTATTTCTCAGATGGGTGGCCAGATGAATTGGTGTATCCCAAGCAGAAGCATTTCTTTTCTCTGTAAGTGTTCTTAGTAAAGTGCTTGGATTACAGTAAATATTTGAACAGCGGAGTCTCTCTTTGCATATGTGTAAGTGCATTGACTATGCTGAGCTATAAGGGAGTTTTCAATTGCAGGTTATGGATTCAGACAGCCTTGCACAAGTTGTGATCCATCAAGCCTAACACAAAACACTAGTCATGTATAGGTGCCCCCAAGGAACGTGATAAGCCATGCATTTTTGCTGCCTGGCTGGAACTACAAAAGCATAGGGGCTATCAAAATACCTAGTAAAACATGATGCATTGCAGATGGACTTGATGGGTCACAAGTGCCAGAGGGATGTTTTGAATCACCTGTAAAGATGTATATAATAGTAGGATTGTCTCAGTAACAGCGAGGCAAATGTCCTTTTTACATTCCTGGTATCTGGGGGTGTAGACTGAAACCAAAACTACCAACTTTACATATAGTTAGCACTCTGTGTAGAGAAAACCTGTTTGAGTACAATCTGTATATGTATGTATTCTCTATGCATGATCAGAACTTACAAAGTTTAAGAAAATTAGAGAATCCATGTTGGATCAGGCTAATGGCTTATCCAGTCCAACATTCTGTATCACATAGTGATCAAAACCCAGGTGTCATCAGGAGATCCACCAGTGGGGCCAAAACTCCAGAAGCTCTCCCACTGTTGCCCCCGCAAGCACCAAGAATACAGAGCCCTACTGCCCCAGTATGCAAGTATTCATGATGCATACTGAATATGTGTGTAAGGTGATGGGGGAGAGGCCTGCTGCTGTTATCCATTGCCTCCCTGCATGTGCTGTGTTGTAGGAGTGGCAGGATGCAGGCAAGAGATTTCTATGGAAATGTTCACTCCCCACTGAATTCTATGGGAATATTTATACTTATTCAGCATCGGCATCCTGATTGCCAGTCATGATTATGCCACCAATGTATTCGTTCTCAGACCTATTTGTTGCTGTTTGTTGGGTAACTGCATGCCTAGGACAACAGCACACATGCATAATCAACTTCTTTGCATTTGCACTGTTTCAGTAATCCAAGCCAGTGGCACTGTTATTCATGCCCAGCCCCATAGCTAGATGATTTTCAGTGTGTGGGGGTCACTGGGGGCATGACGTCACTTCTGATGTCATAAAAAAATAAAATAAAAACAGAAGAGCTAGAGAAGAGCTGGCTCCCTGTCAGGAGCAAGAAGAATGAGAACAGAGCAGGAAAGCCGACGTCGCCTCACCCCTCAGCAGAAGAGCCATTATCCTCCATTGTGGGGCCTTGCGGGTTACTGCTGCAGCTGCTGGGCCCATTCCCATAATAAATTACTCCCTGTATGGCACAGGGAAGGCCGCGGCGGAGGAAGGGCCTGGGCTTATCCAGGGGCATCCTCCCCTTCCCTATCCAGTCATGTACCAGGTGGGGAGTGAGGCCGCACCCACTGCTCCTGCTATGAGAAAAACACACAGGGATTGCAACAGATGGGAGGGAAGACCGAACACATGGAGACGCTGCCTTTGCCACTCTCCCTGGCTGCCCGCAGGGGTAAGAAGCAGAGCACACCATGGTGGGTGGGTCTAGCATCCTCCAAGGGTGGGGGCATTGTAGATTTGGGAGGGGGCACCACCCCCTGCCTAGCTACAGCCTTGTTCATGCTGCACAAGCATATTTTGCCCAGCAACTAAATCACAGATCGAAATCTATCATGAGTTAAGATTGTGCTGGGCAATGAATTTATTTTAAAGCGAATCCTATATTCATCTGTTTTCATTCATGATTTCTGATTACTGCTACTCCTATGTGTGGTTTAGCAAGGTTTCCTTATGTGTGTGGTTTTGCATAGAGCCATGGGAGTTGTTATTTCCCACTGTGTTTGGTTTTCACACTTTTGTAGAAACCCCCCCATCACTCACAAATGGCACTGGTATGTTCATGACAACAGCACTGTGACTGACTACCTGTAATAAAACTAATACATTGTTTGGTGGCATAATTGTTCATTCATTCATTCATTCCACCATAAAATAATGTCTAGAATTAGATACAAATTTATGCATATATAATTGTCCTGGACTGGCCAGTCACACTTTGTATACTGTAAAAGAAGATACAATGATTTGTGGGATTTGGAAGCTGTAGACTGTCAAATATGCCAATCACACTAGGGCAACTGAATAATCTGCTAGCAGTTGGGGGGAAATTGAATAATCTGCTGGCAGTGAAACCTAATTGGAGGAAGTTGCTTTATCTGACTTCTGGAATTCCAGGTGTATATGTAAACATCCCACCACTGCCTTGCCACTGGATGCAGCCAAAAACATTTTTCCCCAACTTCTGGCTAGCTGTGTGTGCTCATTTGCCTACCCATGCTTTCCCAGGACTCCTGCTCCACACACTCTTCCTCCTCGAATGACCTGGTTCAGTACAGTATGCTTCATAATGCACAGAGATCAAGCAACTAAGCATAAAAAGTACTGTGCAAGTAATATGGAATTTTTGCCTCATAAACAAATTAATCTGTGGATCAGCTTAGTAGAATCACTACCATTGACTATGGTAAACTCATCTGGCCAACTCATTTGTGGCGAAGATAGAAGCATCTCTATATTTATGTTGTGCTGGTTGCAAACTGCAATAAAGTGATGATGGTGATGATGATGGTGGTGGTGGTGATGGTGATGATGATGGTGGTGGTGGTGATGTTGATTATGATGGTGATGACGATGATATTTATGTCACCAACATTACTGGAGTAATGTTACACTAGTATTGGGGATGGAACATCCCTGAAGGGGTTTAGGGGATAAATTCCACTCTTCCCTTGGCCAACCATTGGCACCACCTATTTCTGGCCTCTATGGCATTGCAGTTTTACACTACCACAGAGTACACAATTGGCACAGTTTTATGCTGGCATATATACCAGTATATCTCCATGTTGTGCTGATTTATATAATTATACTGGTCTAGGTATTTAGTTGCCTTACTCAGCTGTTCCTGAATAGCTTGGGGATTGGCCTGTAAAACCAAGGCCAGCTCCAGGTTTTCATAGGCCCTGGTGGAACACATCCATCCTGTGCTGAAAGCACTACACTGGCTTCCTATAGCATACCGAATTCGCTTCAAAGTGCTGGTGCTTACCTTTAAAGCCCTACATGGCCAGGGTCCGGCATACCTGAGGGACCGCCTTTCCCCACGTAGGCCCCAAAGAGCACATTGGTCAGGGTTGCAACACTGCCTGGTGACCCCAGGCCCTAAAGAGGCCAGGCTTGCTACTACGAGGGCCAGGTCCTTTTCGGTGGCGGCTCCTACCTGATGGAATGAGCTCCCGGAAGAGATCAGGGCCCTGCAGGACCTCTTACAGTTCCGCAGGGTCTGCAAGACAGAGCTCTTCCGCCAGGCTTTTGAGTAGGAGCCACCACCGCCACTACCACCACCGTGCAACTGCAGAGCAGTATCACTGGGTTGGGCCGATTGGTCATCTGGAACATTGTGGCCCATGGCATCCCCCCTCTTTGATCCCTCCCTGATATGCAATGGGGGAGTATGCATTTATAGTCTTTCATGTATCCTGTTTGATGTGAATGTTTTGTTGTTGTTCAGTCACACAGTCGAATCTGACTCTTCGCGACCCCATGGACCAGCTCCCGCCAGGCCTTCCGGTCTTCCGCCGTCCTCTGAAGTTGGCTCAATTTCATGTTCGTTGCATCTATGACACAGTCTAACCATCTCATCCTTTGCCGTCCCCGTCTTCTTTGACCTTCAATCCTTCCCAGCATCAGGGTCTTCTCCAGTGAGTGCTCCCTTCTCATTTGGTGGCCAAAGTATTTGAGCTTCAGTTTCATTATCTGGCCTTCCAGGGAACAGTCAGGGTTGATTTCTTTGAGGATTGACTGATTTGTTCTTCTTGCAGTCCAAGGGACTCTCAAGAGTCTCCTCCAGCACCATAGTTCAAAAGAATCTATTCTTCGGCGCTCGGCCTTCCTTATAGTCCAACTCTCACAGCCATACATGACTACTGGGAATACCATTGCTTTGACCATGCGGACTTTTGTTGGCAGGGTGATGTCTCTACTTTTTATCATGCTGTTTAGGTTCGCCATCACTTTCCTCCCAAGGAAATCTTTTAATTTCATGGCTGCTGTCACAGTCTGCGGTGATCTGGGATCCCAGGAACGTGAAGTCTGTCACTACTTCCACGACTTCCCCTTCTATTTGCCAAGGAGTGATGGGGCCGGATGCCATGATCTTAGTTTTTTTGATGTTGAGCTTCAAGCCCACTTTTGCGCTCTCCTCTTTTACCCTGAGCAAGAGGCTCTTTAGGTCCTCTTCACTTTCTGCCATTAGAGTGGTATCGTCTGCATATCTGAGGTTGTTGATCTTTTCCCCAGCAATCTTAATTCCCGCTTGTGATTCATCCAGGCCAGCATTTCGCATGATGTACTCTGCATATATATTAAATAAGCAAGGTGACAATATACATCCTTGTCGTACTCCTTTTCCTATGTTAAACCAATCAGTTGTTCCATATCCGGTTCTAACTGTCGCTTCTTGACCCTTATACAGGGTCAATTTTAGTCTTAATTGTTTTAACCTGTTTTACTTTTACTGCACTTTGTGCCTATGTAAGCCGCCCTGAGCCTGCGTGCAGGGAGGGCGGGGTATAAATGAAATAAATAAATAAATAAATAAGACGTTCTTGCAGCTTCATCGCGAGTATGCCGCCACCCTCGCTCTAACCATCTTAGTTCTTGCTTCCTCCACAGCTCCAAGGCATACCAGGGAGCTGGTCTGGTGCAAGAGCTAAGAGGGTGCTTCTGAGAGCCAGCTACACCAGTTCTCCACCAGCTCATCCAACAAAATGCCAGGGGGCATTGGATACCACAGAGCATTTTGGAAACCAATTGGATCCATTAGTGTCTGCAGGCAAGCATAAATTGACTCACCCCCTAAACCAAGAGGGGTTCGGGTGCCTAGCTGGGCCCTCAGGGCAAAGGGGTCTGACCATAGCACTGCTTCTATAGCTATCAGATCCACATCTATTGCCATCCCCAAAATAATCTAGCAATTGCCACCCCACTGCCCATTAGTCTGGGACTGATGAAAGACTGAGGGGCCAGCTGGTTCAGAGCAACCATGTTGCCCTCCCACACCCAGGTCTCAGGCACACATGCCAGGTCTACGTTTTACCCTGCAAAATAATCCTTCAAAGTTGAGGACTTATTATTGATATACCTGGCATTACACAACATCAGTGTTGAAGAAGGGTAAACCATCCTAGCCTCACTACCGACATCTCTTGGGATGGGGTGAAGTTTGGAAAGGGACCGACCATAACCATATCTCCATCTATTTCCCTTATAAAGCCTTGTCCCACTGTCATATCTCCCCCACCCTCCAACCACTGGAATCCCCAAAACTGTCATGGCCTTCCCTGATGAAACTTCCAAACCCAGATCTAATCACACCTAACATTTACAACAGTTACAGTATAACAAAACCATCACTAGCACAATAATTCATTAACAACCGATAGGCCTACCAGAGGAATACAATTTATGGAACTAAAAAACCTCTAGTCAAGAAACAGAAATTTCCATCCTATCCAGACCTCCCTTCTTACTACCACCCTCTCCCCAACAGTAAGAAAAATCCAGCACAATTTAATACTAATACTGATCAGGAGGGGTGATGATTTTTTTAAAAAAACTTAGCATCAAAGGTCCATGTCAAGTGATTCTCACTACTCTTCTTTTCAATTCCAATGTAGCACATGATGAGAGAAAACCAGTACAAAAACTGGTAATTACTGGACAGTGTTTTATTATGACATGCAAAGAATGTGATAGTATGATGTTTTGTTCACACTTAGAATGTAAAAATTAAATTTCATTAAAATATTAAACAAAAGCAACAGAAAAAATGTCCAGTTATTAGGAATAAAAGTCACAGCTAGATTTTGAATTTTATTTTATTTTAATTTTTTATTTTAAAATTAATTTTCTCAGGATTTGATCATAGATCTGAAGTTTAACATTACTTCAGTATGTAATCTCAGGTTTTGGTAATCTTAAAAAGTACAATGTGTCAGTTAATTTGAGAGGTTTTTTGTGTACAAATCTTGATGCTTCACCAAGTAGCACTGAGGCATCTCGGCTCTGTGTCAGCTTTTCTCTATCAAAGGTATAGACAGAGGTACCTGAATTCCTGGTCTTTACTAGCACAGACAGAAATTGTCAGGTTTCAGAGTAGAATGATGACCCCTGGGAGTAGCACAGATGTTCTGCAACTGGAGTGACAGGTCTCCAAGTGGAATGACAGCCCCTAGGAGTAGAAATGTTTTGAGCCTGGAATAATCCTGGGAGTAGGAGAAGTGTTTTGGACCAGGAATGACAGCTCCCCAAGTGGAATGACAGCCCCTGGGAACAATGTTTCCTCTAAGATCTACAGTCTTGTGAGCAGAAATTCTACCTCGTGAGCGAAAAAAGCTAGTAGCATTAAAGTTGTGAGCAAGTCTAAATTTTTCTATTCCGTAAATTATTCTTTTAGATTATTTTCATAATTGTATAGATTCTGCCCCCCAGGCCAGTCTAGGGATGGAGGGGAAAACTCTGCACTGGCTCAATACATTACACAATAACCCAGAAAGGTAGGCTCTCTGGATTTCAGAACACTATAGCCACCAGGATCTCTACATAATCCCTCGCCAGCCTGAGATTAGAGATCCACAATCTCAGATGGCATGTGGGTTTTACACATTAGCAACTCTACTCAGAGGTACAAACTTTTACCTAGGTAGCGTATATGGTCAGCGGGTTAGGCTACAAGATCTAGGTTTGGGATTCAGTTACACATCAAAACAGACAAGCTAGAAAACCAGAATAAGTTTTATTTAGTATAGAACTTGGCACAGACTAGAAGGATTTAAAAAGAACAAAGGCTAGGCAATGTTTTGCCTTAACTACACATTAGAGATGCATATTTACCAAGTCAGGAACAGTTATCAGTCTAGAATAGTCCATTTGTAATAATCCAGTAGCCCCAAGAGGTTTGGAGCAAGAAGTCCATCTTTGCAAGCATGAAGCCATGTGCTCAGCTGCACAAAAGAGTTCTTTGTTCCCCTCGGGACAGCAGTCCCAGATGCAATTCAAACAAGTAGAGAGAGCAAGAAAATCTGAACTCTCCTTGAAGGGTCAGACAATTAAAAACCCCAATCTAATCATGACTAGCCGTGGCCATCTGCCAATCACGAGTAGGAAGCGTGTGTCCAACTTTTGGGTTGTCATGGCAATGGGTGTCTGGCAATGGCTAGGTCTGGAGAGCACCCTCGGCAGTCAGGTGGTCCCCAAACTCCAGCCCCGCCATTAGCTACGTGAAGTTTCTGACATGCTGGCCCAGGTTCCAGCATGGAGGTGTGAAGGAATGTGTTTTTATGGCATGGCAATTTGAGGCCATCTGGACCTCACTATTTGGCTTCAACAGGAAATCAACACAGCAGGGTATCAGCAAGAGACATTCCAGGGGAAGACAGGGGTTTTTAGAAATCCATATTTCTATACAATAATCTTGTAAAAATCTCATAATAAATTATTTAAAATGATATTTTAAGAATAATTGAAACATTATAAGAGAAAACAGAATCAAGTCAAATTTCATTACACAAAAATTGTCCTCTACAGGGATAGGCCAGGCCTCAGGAGAACCTGCCCCAGTCCACTATATTGGTAGACCTAACTTTTGGAGAACAGGTCTACTCACCCCTTTCCACTATATTGGTAGATCTGGCCTCTGGAGAACAGGCCTACCCACCCTAGTCTACTATATTGGTAGACCTGGCCTTGGACCACCACCCTGCACTTACCCTAAGAAAACATACCAGCACTTGGGGGGGGGTGGCTCTTGCAGTCTCCTTTTTTATAGTGAAATATTACAACCAGCATTACAGATCAAGTATAACAGAGGTGGAATAACTGTCAAAATGTTGCCTAACATAACAAACAGAAGTTGCTTAAATGTTATCAACCTGTCCAATACTTATATGTATCTATATCCCACTTTTCCATGTGACTTACAAATCATACTGAAAAGCATAATAGGGGTGCAAAAAATAGGTTTTTTCCTAGCTCAATTATAGCCTATAGGGACCATTATAGTCAACTAGCCTGATACCCATGCTTCGCTATGGTATTTAAGTTCTATAAATCCAGTTATAATACTGATGATGTGAAGTTTGAAATGTAACATTTGTTGTAGGAATTGTAATGGAAAAGACTGTAGTGTAAAAAATGAAGTGAGATATACATTCTGTTTTTTTTCTGTACTGAAGGACCTCTCTGTAGACCATATTGGTGATTCTGCCCTCAGGTGCTAGGATTACCAGGCTGCTTGGTGAACTTACTCTGGAGCAGGCCACATAGAACTGTCCATGTGAGAAGCAGACTCATCTGTTAAGTCTTGGAACTTGTTGATGGTCATAGATGATCCTGCTGGGGCAGCCTCCCTGATGGATTAAAGTACCCTGGCCCTTTCCTACACCTGACAAACACCCGCCTGTCTGGTATAAGAGGGGGATTGTGTTTAAAGGCATTGGAGAGGCTGGGCCAGCAGCAGCGCTAAGGCAGTCCTACTGAGCAAGCCTCCCTGATGGCTTTAAGGACTATGCACCCCTTCCAACCCTTGACAGGCAGTTGTCTGTCAGGTGTAGGAGGGGCAGCATGTCTGAAGACATCAGAGAGGCTGCACTAGCAGGATTGTTAAGGCGATGCTGCCTGGACAGCCTCCTCAATGACTTTCAATGCTCTGCCCCTGCTCCTGCACCTGACAGACAACTGCCTGTCAGTTGGCAGAGGGGTGGGTGGGAGTGTGTCTAAAGCCTTTGGGGAGGCTGGCCCAGCATCATTGCTAAGGTGTCCAGCTAAGCCTACCCATGGTGCCAGCTGTGCGGAAAACACAAAAGTGTTTTAACTAGAGGCTACAGAAAGGAGGGTTTTTTCCAGACTCTCAGACCTTGCCTTCCAGTGAGATATTCAGATTTCATTAGTGGAGAATAGTTGTAGCAACTAATTTGCTAGGAAGTCTCAGACAAAACATTTGTTACACCTTCTTTGTCTTCCAGAAATATGTTAGAAACTGTTATGTAATCCTACTGCAAAGTCTAATGTAAAAACACGTGATCTAATGAAATTGGGGAAATGGCTCTTCTGGCATCACATCAAGGAAGGATGAGCATCTCTGAGACAGATATTTCAACCACATGGAGTTTAATTATAACTGTGGGTGTTCCAATGTCTGCACATTTGAGTTTACCATTTATAGGGGAATGCATTAAACATGTAACATGTAACCTCTTGTTTCTTTACTTACTGTAAACAAATTATAATTCACATCTGATGGTAAAGCTTTCCAAACTTCTTTTCTTTAAAACAAATGTATACTGAATAATAATTTTGAAGGAAAAGAGAATCATGCATATCCAATATTCAGGCTCACTAATTTCTTGTTGTATTGTTATGCATAAAACAAAGTAAGCCTTCCTGCATTTTGGTAGTTTCAGATTTTTTTTATTGCTAACAGATTCTACTGTATCACAGAATATGCCTCAATAAAATCAATACAAGCAACAATAAAGCTATGCCTTACCATCTGTGTATTCTGAACAACTTGTGAAATTTATTACATAAATTTTGTCTTATTCCTGATTTTCTGGCCATTACATTGGTGCTCTTATCAGGCAGCCACTGTCAATTTTTAATCTCATGAATATGCATACTGAAGCCTGTAGAATTTAACTGTATTGATGGTTTAGATTCTTTTGTATATGCTCAGTGGACAGGGCATATCTACTGTGGAAGAGTTAGTCTCTAAAATGACCAGTGGACAAAACATTTTTAGCACTACCTATAACTTCTTCAATAAACATGTATACAAAATTGATAACAATGTTATGTAAATGGAAAAGTACTTAGTTTGGATTTGTTCAGAATCACAACATTGTGAAGAGAACAAAGAATAGTGAACTCAATTTAGTATCTACTCTATCATAACACCTTTTAAATGTTTGCTATGTTTCTATAGAGACTAAAAGACCCAAAACAGTGGGTATTCTTCAAATTCAAAACGTACCCAGTCATTCTTACATAAAGACATTTTCACCTTTTCCAGTCCTACAAATTTCTCTATTTCTTAGAATGCTGAACAATGTGATATTTTATGAGCACTTGCCAAGAAAGACATCTTTGTTTAGAAATGTTGAAAATAAAACCTCAGTTGTTGTTGGCCCTCACTTACTTAAAAATGTGGACTGTGTTTTGTGCCTTGGGTTCATTTGTGGTTGAATGAGATTTTACAGTCCCAGCTCTGTGCAGACAGACAACTCTTGTAAACTGGTGTTGTCTTGAAAATATAGTGAAGGATTGTTCCATGGCCTGAGTCAGTGTGCAGGTCTGCTTTGACTTATAATAGTTGCAGACGAATACAGTTTGATCTTGACGGCAGGAAAAGCAGAGGTAGAATCAGAGTTGCTGATTTTACACTATAAATGAGAACATTCAGATCTTCTAGTTAGACATTTCAAATATTCAATCTCAAAGTCTCTTTTCAAATGTGTAATGCACTTAAGACTCTGGATTTCCGCTTAGTTTTCCCAGTCTTAGGGAATACAACAAAGGATTGCACTCTATGCTTCATTGTATTATTCTGCTGTAAATGTTTTAGATGTCCTGGACTGCCACATTTCAGCAGAAAGTTTATACAATCTTACCAAGATTATCTAATATATGACTAATTCTATGAAATTAAAATAACCAATATGAGTCTTTGAATCTGGAAGCAACTAATGATGATCCAATTTTCCCAGATAAGGAGTTCAAAACTCAGACTTATCATGATCACAGTGATCATTTAATCATAAATAAAACACCCTATAAAATTACGTTGATGATTTGGCTGCCATTATCAATAGTATTTCAAGACTCTGTATTCAGCATGGTGACTGCCTGGGTAGCCCATATTGGTGATGGGCATGCTTAGGTTACACTAGCTGTTGTAGATTTTACGGGTTGTCTGGCCATTGTCTTGGCATTGTGGGACCTGACCTTTTACCAGTAACTGTGACTGGCATCCTCAGAGGTATAACACAGAAAGATGGAGTACTCTCTGTGTTAAGGTGAGACAGGGGTCATTTCGTAGAAAAAGAGCTAGGGGAACTCATTAGCATAACTCATTAGCATATGCCACCCCCCCTGACATCAGGGGCCCGGCGGTGGACCTGCAAGGCTGGCGGGAGTGCGAGGAAGCCCTGCAAAGGCCCTCCCTGGCCCCAGGCAGGCAGGGGTGGGGAGAGGCGAGGAGGAAGCAACTTACCCTCCCTCTTCTCCTGCCTCCTCCTGGCTGAATGAGGGCTGGAAGCGGGGCGGCCGGAAGCAGGGGGCAGGGCTTCATCGTGTGCCCCACCCCCAC